>NC_069502.1:675593807-675893807 GCF_027579735.1 Bombina bombina | reverse complement strand
TTACAAGGAGGGAAAACAGTACACCTCTCTGAACAGTGTCTGGGAGGCTGTGGTTGCTGCTGCACGCAATGTTGATGGTGAACAGATCAAAACACTGACAGAATCCATGGATGGCAGGCTTTTGACTGTCCTTGCAAAGAAAGGTGGCTATATTGGTCACTGATTTGTTTTTGTTTTGTTTTTGAATGTCAGAAATGTATATTTGTGAATGTTGAGATGTTATATTGGTTTCACTGGTAAAAATAAATAATTGAAATGGGTATATATTTGTTTTTTGTTAAGTTGCCTAATAATTATGCACAGTAATAGTCACCTGCACACACAGATATCCCCCTAAAATAGCTATAACTAAAAACAAACTAAAAACTACTTCCAAAACTATTCAGCTTTGATATTAATGAGTTTTTTGGGTTCATTGAGAACATGGCTGTTGTTCAATAATAAAATTAATCCTCAAAAATACAACTTGCCTAATAATTCTGCACTCCCTGTATATATATATATTCAAATTGAAGAAAGCAGCACTCTCACAAACTTCAGAACATATTCACACCAGGGTGCATCAAAAAATAATAAAGATGAATGAAGAGGATGCACTCACTGAATTTATAAATTCACCAAAAATGTATTTTACTATGTGACGTTTCGAGGTTTTCGTCTGACGAAGGGGTGAAAACCTCGAAACGTCACATAGTAAAATACATTTTTGGTGAATTTATAAATTCAGTGAGTGCATCCTCTTCATTTATATATATATATATATATATATATATATATATATATATATATATATATATATATATATATATACCTATATATAATCATCTATATATACATATATATAGGTATATATATATATTTGATAAAAAAACATTCTATATATATATACAGTATATATCCTATATTATAAAAGACAAGTGTTTGTCTGAAGCCGTCATGCGCAGTACAGACAAACACTTGGCCTTAGATTCTATTCTCGCGCACCTCGGCATAGCTGACAGCTGACAGATTGGGAGCGCGAGGTACACAGCATACAAGCAGCTGTGAGATAGGGAGCGCGAGCTACTCAACAGCTGTGAGGTCTGCTGCGTGAGAAGCGGCAACGCGCTCCCCAGACCTCACAGCTGTTTGTGGCCGACGGGAGCGTCGCGAGGGGCGTGGCCGGGCATCGCGAGGGGCGTGGCCGGGAGTCGCGAGGGGCGTGGCCGGGCGGGTGTTGCCGCGATGGGGCGTGGCCGGGCGGGGTCCCGCGAAGACAGAGCCAGAGAGGGAGCAGGAGGGGGGGGGGCAGAGAGCCAAAGAGAAGGGGGGGGCAGAAAGCCAAAGAGAAGGGGGGGGCAGAGAGCCAAAGAGAAGGGGGGGCAGAGAGCCAAAGAGAAGGGGGGGGCAGAGAGCCAAAGAGAAGGGGGGGCAGAGAGCCAAAGAGAAGGGGGGGGCAGAGAGCCAAAGAGAAGGGGGGGGGGGCAGAGAGCCAAAGAGAAGGGGGGGGGCAGAGAGCCAAAGAGAAGGGGGGGGGGCAGAGAGCCAAAGAGAAGGGGGGGGGGGCAGAGAGCCAAAGAGAAGGGGGGGGGCAGATAGCCAAAGAGAAGGGGGGGCAGAGAGCCAAAGAGAAGGCGGGGGGGCAGAGAGCCAAAGAGAAGGCGGGGGGGCAGAGAGCCAAAGAGAAGGCGGGGGGGCAGAGAGCCAAAGAGAAGGCGGGGGGGCAGAGAGCCAAAGAGAAGGGGGGGCAGAGAGCCAAAGAGAAGGGGGGGCAGAGAGCCAAAGAGAAGGGGGGGGCAGAGAGCCAAAGAGAAGGGGGGGGGGCAGAGAGCCAAAGAGAAGGGGGGGGCAGAGAGCCAAAGAGAAGGGGGGGGCAGAGAGCCAAAGAGAAGGGGGGGGGCAGAGAGCCAAAGAGAAGGGGGGGGCAGAGAGCCAAAGAGAAGGGGGGCAGAGAGCCAAAGAGAAGGGGGGGGCAGAGAGCCAAAGAGAAGGGGGGGGGGCAGAGAGCCAAAGAGAAGGGGGGGAGGGAGAGCCAAAGAGAAGGCGGGGGGGGCAGAGAGCCAAAGAGAAGGCGGGGGGGGCAGAGAGCCAAAGAGAAGGGGGGGGCAGAGAGCCAAAGAGAAGGGGGGGGCAGAGAGCCAAAGAGAAGGGGGGGCAGAGAGCCAAAGAGAAGGGGGGGCAGAGAGCCAAAGAGAAGGGGGGGGGCAGAGAGCCAAAGAGAAGGGGGGGGGGGCAGAGAGCCAAAGAGAAGGGGGGGGGCAGAGAGCCAAAGAGAAGGGGGGGGGCAGAGAGCCAAAGAGAAGGGGGGGCAGAGAGCCAAAGAGAAGGGGGGGCAGAGAGCCAAAGAGAAGGGGGGGGCAGAGAGCCAAAGAGAAGGGGGGGCAGAGAGCCAAAGAGAAGGGGGGGGAGAGAGAGCCAAAGAGAAGGGGGGGGGGGGAGAGCCAAAGAGAAGGGGGGGAAGAGAGCCAAAGAGAAGGGGGGAGAGCCAAAGAGAAGGGGGGGAGAGCCAAAGAGGGGGGAGAGAGAGAGCCAAAGAGGAAAAAGAGCCAAAAAGGAGAGAGAGCCAAAGAGGGGGGAGAGAGAGCCAAAGAGGGGGGAGAGAGAGCCAAAGAGGGGGAGGGAGAGCCAAAGGGGGGGGGGGAGAGAGCTAAAGGGGGGGAGAGCCAAAGAGGGGGGAGAGAGAGAGCCAAAGAGGAGAGCAAAAGAGGGGAGAGAGCCAAAGAGGGGGGAGAGAGAGCCAAAGAGGGGGGGGGGCAGAGCCAAAGAGGGGGGGGAGAGCCAAAGAGGGGGGGAGAGCACCAAAGAGGGGGGAGTGAACAAAAGAGGGGGGAGAGAGCCAAAGAGGGGAGGGGAGAGCAAAAGAGGGGGGGAGAGCCAAAGAGGGGGGGCCAAAGGGGAGGGGGGAGCCAAATGGGAGGGGAGAGCCAAAGAGGGGGGAGAGAGAGAGCCAAAGAGGAGAGAGAGCCAAAGAGGAGAGAGAGCCAAAGAGGGGGGGAGAGAGAGCCAAAGAGGGGGGAGAGAGAGCCAAAGAGGGGGGAGAGAGAGCCAAAGGGGGGGGGGGGAGCCAAAGAGGGGAGAGAGAGAGCCAAAGAGGAGAGAGAGAAAAAGAGGGGAGAGAGCCAAAGAGGGGGGGGGAGAGCCAAAGAGGGGGGGAGAGCCAAAGGGGGGGGAGAGCCAAAGAGGGGGGAGAGAGAGCAAAAGAAAGGATGGAGAGAGCCAAAGAGGGGAGAGAGAGAGCAAAAGAGGGGAGAGAGAGAACAAAGGAGAGGGGGGAGAGAAAGCCAAAGAGAAGGGGGGGGAGGGAGAGCCAAAGAGAAGGCGGGGGGGCAGAGAGCCAAAGAGAAGGTGGGGGGGCAGAGAGCCAAAGAGAAGGGGGGGGCAGAGAGCCAAAGAGAAGGGGGGGGGCAGAGAGCCAAAGAGAAGGGGGGGCAGAGAGCCAAAGAGAAGGGGGGGGCAGAGAGCCAAAGAGAAGGGGGGGGCAGAGAGCCAAAGAGAAGGGGGGGGCAGAGAGCCAAAGAGAAGGGGGGGGGCAGAGAGCCAAAGAGAAGGGGGGGCAGAGAGCCAAAGAGAAGGGGGGGCAGAGAGCCAAAGAGAAGGGGGGGCAGAGAGCCAAAGAGAAGGGGGGGGCAGAGAGCCAAAGAGAAGGGGGGGGAGAGAGAGCCAAAGAGAAGGGGGGGGAGAGAGCCAAAGAGAAGGGGGGGAAGAGAGCCAAAGAGAAGGGGGGGGAGCCAAAGAGAAGGGGGGGAGAGCCAAAGAGGGGGGAGAGAGAGAGCCAAAGAGGAAAAAGAGCCAAAAAGGAGAGAGAGCCAAAGAGGGGGGAGAGAGAGCCAAAGAGGGGGGAGAGAAAGCCAAAGAGGGGGGGGGGGAGAGCCAAAGGGGGGGGGAGAGAGCTAAAGGGGGGGAGAGCCAAAGAGGGGGGAGAGAGAGAGCCAAAGAGGAAAGAGAGCCAAAGAGGAGAGCAAAAGAGGGGAGAGAGACAAAGAGGGGGGAGAGAGAGCCAAAGAGGGGGGGGCAGAGCCAAAGAGGGGGGGGGAGAGCCAAAGAGGGGGGGAGAGAGCCAAAGAGGGGGGGAGAGCGCCAAAGAGGGGGGAGAGAACAAAAGAGGGGGGAGAGAGCCAAAGAGGGGAGGGGAGAGCAAAAGAGGGGGGGGAGAGCCAAAGAGGGGGGGAGCCAAAGGGGAGGGGAGAGCCAAAGAGGGGGGAGAGAGAGAGCCAAAGAGGAGAGAGAGCCAAAGAGGAGAGAGAGCCAAAGAGGAGAGAGAGCAAAAGAGGGGGGAGAGAGAGCCAAAGAGGGGGGAGAGAGAGCCAAAGAGGGGGGGAGAGAGCCAAAGGGGGGGGGAGCCAAAGAGGGGAGAGAGAGAGCCAAAGAGGAGAGAGAGCAAAAGAGGGGAGAGAGCCAAAGAGGGGGGGGGGGAGAGCCAAAGAGGGGGGGAGAGCCAAAGGGGGGGGAGCCAAAGAGGGGGGAGAGAGAGCAAAAGAAAGGATGGAGAGAGCCAAAGAGGGGAGAGAGAGAGCAAAAGAGGGGAGAGAGAGAACAAAGAAGAGGGGGGAGAGAAAGCAAAAGAGAGGGGGGAAAGAAAGCAAAAGAGAGGGGGGAAGAGAGAGCAAAAGAAAGGGGGGAGAGAGCAAGGGGTGGGACCGCTGTTCTGAAAAAAATGGCCCGTGTACACGGGCTTTAGTACTAGTATATATATATATATATATATATATATATATATATATATATATATATATATATATATATATATATATGAATACATAGAACATATTCTATGTGAAGAACATTGGAATGTGAAATATTAAATATTTTATGTTGGTAAGAGCACTTGGCTAAACATGATCGTGTTTGTGTGTCAGTAAGGGTATTCGTTTTTTCACATTGAAGTCTAAGAGGGAATAGTTAATGTGTTTGCAATATTAGAAGTTCAGCTTTTTGCAAGTGTCAGGTTAGCACTAGTGCAAAAACATTTTACTTTTAATTTTTAATTTGCTCACTAACCGAGGGGCAGCACTAAATAGCACACCACTTGTAATCTACACCTTAATTCGTTGCTCTATTTTATGACATCTTATTCATTAAAGCTGAAGAAGAGAACTCCACTACACAAAATATATTATACTTTTTGTGACTCAAGTATAGTATCTCAATTTTCTGAAAACATTATAAAGTTATTTATAAAATAGAAGCTGTTCCTGCTGTCACATATTTGTATTATATGAGCAATTGCATGATTTTATTAGTATGTTATGTTTTTCTGTATCTTTAGCTGTTTATTTTTTTTCTCACTCCGTGTGCATGCCAAAGAAGCTGACACCATAGCTACAGGTCACTGAGCTGTCTCACCTTTGTTATATGCTCTTGCCTCCTTGAAAGAGCAAAGTAAAAACATTTGCAAGTAGTCACCTGCAGCTGTTGAAATCTAATGTCTAGTTGCCATATTTGTGGACTTGGGTCAAATGTTGTAATAAAAGCTTCATGCAGAGCTATACAAAGGGGATTATGTTATGGAAGACGTACAATGGCAGCTGGCTCACACTCTCTCTCTGATGTTGTTTCATTGCTTGTAAAATCTGTTGGTTTATAAACCCAGTGGCAAAGTATGTAATACTAAGTTTAGTACACGTCATGTGTATTGCAGATCTGTAGCTTAAATTGAACACTGTCATCCATGCAGTTGTTGGCAAGATAACATAACAAACTTTACTTTTAAACTTTTATAACATGTTCAAGAATATTCTTGTAGGATTACCACATGCACTGACCTTGGTTATATTCAGCCCAAACCAAAAACGATGAGAGCTGTTCTGTGACAACTGTTTCTGGATTATCATCTCCTATCTCACACATTTAGGATAAAGTAAACAAACAAAAATACACTCACTTTAAAAATAATAATAAAAAACTAATAATGTAGTCAAAGTGTAATTTTGATAAACATATTGTTTCTCTTCAATGTATGACAGGTAATCAAATTAGTTAGCATAGTAACATTTTTAAATGTTATTTGGTCCATAAAATTAGTTATAGAACATTTTTATTTTTTTGTGTGTGAACAATAGTACCTTAAAGGTACATTGTACTTAATGTTTTGTATGCTGTGTATGAAAGGACATTATTTACGCATATTAAAAATAGTTTTTGACTTAAAAATGTTTTTTAAATGTAAGTTAAAACTTATACTGCAGTATTGGTTTTGTACTCACTTATACTCATTGGGCTCCTTGTACTAAACAGCAAAAGCTGATTCTTACACTCTATGCCACCTCTGAGGTAGCAAGGAAAAATTACAGTCCCTTCTCTTACGCGATTGGTCGTACGAAAGAAGGGGCGGGCATTACACGCTCACTTGGGAATATGGGCATGTATGAGCAGAGGATCCTGTTTGTCCACTGCCGTTATGTTGTGACTGCGACCGGACAACTTCTTGAGTTGAGAAGCGTGTCCGCTCGCTCCTTTGTAGATGGGGCTCCTTGTCTGATATGGACAAATGGTTTGCAATCATTTCACATGCATTATTCACATTATCCAGAATTCCATGGAATATGACTTATGTGCAGCTCTCTGAGAACTTTGACTCTTGACATTTTCTTCCAGGACTTAAGAGACTGTGGTGCAAGGAGTATACTTAACAATCACTGCCCGTTAGCTCAGAGATCATTATTATAAGCGTTAATCTCAGCAATAAACAAAAAGCCTAATGCAACCTAGTATAGCCCAAAACTACTACAAACTAATTTATGCCTCTAAACATGCTTTTTATTTTTAGCAGAAGGACTGATGCATGATATGAGCTATCCATGCAAAACCTTCATTTTTTAAATGATATTGATTAATACTACTGTGGCTGAAGTCTTTGCCTAGTAGAATTAAGTGATATTGTCACACAAAAATGATATTTCAGTAGCTAAAGGATCTAATTTGCATTTTTTTTCACTGTCTGAAATATTTTGTGGTGTTTGCCGATATTTTCATCTGTACAATGACTCATATTAAAAAAAAATTTGCCCATTTTGTTGTGATGATGGTATAGTGTAATGTGACAATGTGGATTTTCTGTTCAACTGGAATATTGCAGAGTACCCTGATCATTTTTTTTTTTTTTAAACTTTGTCCACAAAACTGATTTGAAGTGATACAAAGGGCCTTACCTGGAATACATAAAAGTGAAATGTATCAACTAAAATGAATGTGTGTGTAACTGTGTCAAAGTGATATTCTAGAAATTTAATAGTTGACATAGGTTCGTTGTGCTTGTCCATTAATAAACAGTGTGACTGCTGCTTATTTGCCAATACTCTTACCTTGTAAACTAATTGTGCACGTCCTGTTTATTTCTCAGTTCAAAGAATCATATTTAACTTTAAGAAGTTTTTTATGATTGTTTTTCCCTCCATTTGTATTTACATATACATGGCAGTATGATTAGGCAGGCTGTTTCTGTTTAAGCTACTACAGACCAGATTTAGCGAGCATGGGTGTTATTTTTTTTAAGTTTTTGCTCTTCGTTGACCTCTATGGGAGAAGAAGCTAACGTGGTTGCAATAAGTTTTGCACTCGTCGGGTGTACGCTCACACAAAAACTTTTTACTTTCAACTTGTAATACAAGCGTAACTAGAAACATGCAAAAAAAGCGTATGCCTAGCAGAGTTAACAGGTGAGTGTGAGCGCTAATTTGCGCTCCACTTGTAATCTAGCCCTTTTCTGAGCTACAAGATCCTACTGTACAAGTGCAAGAGTTTACAGCATACACATATATGAGTCTGCAGTTGGCTGATGGCTGTAACATGATACATTTGTTAGGGGAAAAAAAATATTACTCATTTGAGTAATTTCTATTGCAATTTATTATTTTTATTATGTAATTTTGGTTATGCAATTTTATTGTATTCATCAAAGATTGCTCTATTAAAATAAATAAATAAAATATTGATTTTACTATATAAAAAGTCATAGGTATTGTATTTTATCCAAATAAATATTGTACATTTTGTATCAGTTCTGTCATTTTGTCTGTACATGTGACTAATATTTTTTCTGTGTGCTCCAGATGAAGAAACACTAAAAAAAACAAAAAACAAATATCTCATAAAAGTTCCATTTACACTTAAAGGGACAGTCTACCATAGAGTTGTTATTGTTATAAAAGATAGATAATCCCTTTATTACCCATTCCCCAGTTTTGCATAACCAACACAGTTATATTAATATACCTTTTTACCTCTGTGATTACCTTGTATCTAGGAACCTTCTTCCAGCCCCCTGATCACATGACTGTGACTGTTTATTATCTATTGTCTTAAATTTAGCATTGTATTGTGCTAGATCTTAAATAACCCCCTGTCCCTGAACACAGTGTAACTATATGGCCCACGTGTACTTTCTGTCTCTTTGTGTTGAAAAGAGATTTAAAAAGCCTGTGATAAGAGGCAGCCCTCAAAGGCTTAGAAATTAGCATATGAGCCTACCTATGTTTAGTTTAAACTAAGAATACCAAGAGAAAAAAGCAAATTTGATGATAAAAGTAAATTGGAAAGTTGATTAAAATTAAAAGTCCTATCTGAGTAATGAAAGTTTAATTTATGCTAGACTGTCCCTTTAAATTTTCAGTGGGAAGCCAGAATTTATGTACTATATACAAACGCAATACAAGCAAATGCTTCATGAAGGAGTGACAGTTTTATACAAATCTAACTGTTAAAATAAATGTGCCAAATAAATAGTAATTAGTAGGCACAAGCATTTCTTATATCCACCTTACATATTAAAATCATATAAACTGAATGTGTGCAAATGATAATCATTTGATAATGATTTTGTTAAACAATATGGGGTCAATCATAATTAGTTAAAAATACTTAACACTTTGGGGCCCATTTATCAAAGCATCAATTTAGAAGCATTCGCTGCAGTCAATACACTCGCCAGACATCACTGACGCGAATCTACATGTAATGGTTTTATTTATCAACACATCTGTCAAACTTACGCACGTCAAGTCCGCCGTGAATTGCATCGGACAGGTGATAAATAAGAAGCATTGATGTCGTGGATATCCTTATTTCTCAAATCATCTACCTTGAATGTCCATCAAATGAAGACATTTTTGTCTTCTTTTTTCAACTTTATTTATACCATTTAATGCCTGTCCATGAACAAGCACATTTCTTCAAAGCTAATCTTTTATTTTTCATCTGTTAATGTCCTTTAAATAGCTAGATTTTTACCTGAACAAACAATAATATTTTATTATTTATATATATTTTTTTAGACGAAAAATCTGATATATGATATTTTCACATAGATTAAAGTTTAATTGTATTTCTAAAAATCATGATATGCTTATCTCATGTTTTTATTTTTTTAAAAAGGATTATTAATGCTAATTAATGATAATGATTGTTTGTGACAAGAAACAGCATCAAATTCAACCTTTCTGTGTTATCACACATCCCTTCTAATATCGTAACATCCCATTGATTTCAATGGCATTCGCGTGCTGAAAGGTGGCGGATCTTAAGTTAGGTACGCTGTGTCGGAATATTTTTTCTAATTTGGGCACATAGAGTCATATGTGAGGGTGGATTACCAGGGATACGATGAAATAACGCAAGCATCAATTTGCGTCAAAGTGATCTTGCGTCAAAGTTTGACTGTTCTACATTTTACAATGTTGAGGCCGTGTTAACTATGGCGTATCAATTTTAGCATCTAATTTGATGAGGAATTACAGCGTATTTACATTTGAAGCTTTGATAAATTTACCCCTTAATCTGCAGAAATCCCATGAGATTTTAATGGTGAATTTTGTAAAAAAAAAAAAATCATTAGGTAAACTTTGCTACAGGATTGAGATTGACCCCTATATGCTTAAATATTTATTTCTAGGATTTGGATAGTATATACAATTTTAAAAACAATTTACTGTTTTAAAATTTGCCTCATTCTCTCATTCTCATTATCCTTTGCTGAAGGAACAGCATTGCACTACTGGCAGCTAGCTGAACACATCTAGTTAGCCAATCACAAAAGACAAATGTGTGCAGGCACCAATCAGTAGCTAGCTCCCACTAGTGTAGGATACGTGCATATTATTTCATCAGCCAATCGTATTTTTCCCACCTTAATTCCGATTGGCTGATAGAATCCTATCAGCCAATCAGAATTCAAGGGACGCCATCTTGGATGACGTCATTTAAAGGAACTGTCATTCGTCGTTTAGTCGTCTGGATGGATGCTCCGCGTCGGATGTCTTCAAGATGGTGCCGCTCCTCGTCGGATGGAAGAAGATAGAAGATGCCACTTGGATGAAGACTTCTGCCCATCTGGAGGACCTCTTCTGGCCGGATTGGATGAAGACTTCTGCCCATCTGGAGGACCACTTCGCCCGGATTCGCTGAGGACTTAGGCCCGGCTGGGTGAAGACGGCTCAAGGTAGGGTGATCTTCAGGGGGTTAGTGTTAGTTTTTTTTAAGGGGGGTTTGGGTGGGTTTTAGAGTAAGGTTGGGTGTGTGGGTGGTGGGTTTTAATGTTGAGGGGGTGTATTTATTTTTTTACAGGTAAAAGAGCTGATTACTTTGGGGCAATGCCCCACAAAAAGCCCTTTTAAGGGCTATTTGGAATTTAGTATAGGGTAGGGAATTTTATTATTTTGGGGGAATTTTTTATTTTATTAGGGGGCTTAGATTAGGTGTAATTAGTTTAAAGTTCTTGTAATTCTTTTTTATTTTCTGTAATTTAGAGAGTTTTTTTTGTACTTTAATTAATTTTAGTTATTTTTATTTAATTGTAGGTAATTGTATTTAATAAATTTAATTTATTTAATGGTAGTATAGTGTTAGGTGTAATTGTAACCTAGGTTAGGTTTTATTTTGGTAATTTTGTACTTATTTTAACTAGGTAGCTATTAAATAGTTAATAACTATTTAATAGCTATTGTACCTAGTTAAAATAAATACAAAGTTGCCTGTAAAATAAAAATGAACCCTAAAATAGCTACAATGTAAATATTAGTTATATTGTGGCTATCTTAGGGTTTATTTTATAGGTAAGTATTTAGTTTTAAATAGGAATAATTTATTTAATTATAGGAATATTTATTTAGATTAATTTAAATAATATTTAAGATAGGGGGGTGTTAGGGTTAGACTTAGGTTTAGGGGTTAATAGATATAATGTAGGTGGCGGCGGTGTAGGGGGGGGCAGATTAGGGGTTAATTAATGTAATGTAGGTGGCGGTGGGCTCCGGGAGGTCCGGGATCGGCAGGAGAGGGGTTAATAACTTTATGTAGGTGGCGGCGGTATAGGGGGCGGCAGATTAGGGGTTAATAGGAATAATGTAGGTGGCGGCGGTGTCCGGGATCGGCGGTTTAGGGGTTAATACATTTATTATAGTTGCGGCGGGGTCCAGGAGCGGCGGTTTAGGGGTTAATAAATCTATTATAGTTGCCGTGGGGTCCGGGAGTGGCGGTTTAGGGGTTAAACATTTTATTTAGTTGCGGCAGGGTCCGGGAGCGGTGGTTTAGGGGTTAATAAGTACAATGTAGGTGGCGGCGGCATCAGGGCGGCGGTTTAGGGGTTAATAAGTATAAAGTAGGTGGCGGCAGTGTAGGGGGGGCAGATTAGGGGTGTTTAGACTCGGGGTACATGTTAGGGTGTTAGAGACTCTTCCCATAGGAATCAATGGGATATCGGGCAGCAGCGAACATGAGCTCTCGCTGCTGTCAGACTCCCATTGATTCCTATGGGATCCACCGCCTCCAGGACGGCGGATTGAAAACCAGGTACGCTGGGCCGGAAAAGTGCCGAGCGTACCTGGTTGTTCTTTGATAACTTCCAAAAGTAGTCAGATTGTGCTGAACTTGCATTCGGAACAACTGGAGTGACGTAACCATCGATTTGTGTCGGACTGAGTCCGGCGGATCGTATGTTACGTCACTAGATTCTACTTTTGCCGGTCTTTTTTGACAACTATGGCGAATCAGCCTCGCTACAAATACGCTGTGGAATTCCAGCGTATTTGCGGTTGACGGCTTGATAAATAGAGGCCTGTGCCTGAGCCTCCCTAGAATAAACTTAAATTTGTTAAGATGCTGCAGTGTTTTGACCCTTCAGGTTCCATGTAAGTAGAGAGTAACAGAAAAAGGTGCTGGGCTCTGACAGACGATAGATCCAGGTTCTGGAGCTGAGAATTCCTAGAAGGTCCTGAAGACAGTGACAGTTGCTAGGCTGTGAGTGCTATGACAGGTCGCACAGGCTGCTGTTGGAACTGGAGCTGGAGAAGTCTGTTTTGTTTTATTCCAGCGCAGAGAGGTGCTGTACTCGTCTGACTGGATAAGTACTGCAGTCCCCGAGCTCTAGCAAGTGCTGCTGGAGTCTAGGATAGCTGCTGGGCTGCACACCTCTATTTACTGCTCACAACCTCTTACTCTCACCAGGTCCCAGGTCCCTGACGTGTCCCAGAAAGGAGCTTGCAGCTGACATACAAGCCTCTGGCTGCTGGGCTGCACGCTGCTGCTGTTATCTGTGTGCCGCTGCTGATCTGTGTGCGGCTGTTTGTCTCAGAGTGTCTGCGCTCTCAGCTACAAGATATGATCCTCCAAGTGTTTGTCTTATTGAGTTTGTTACCCTCTCTCAGGGCGCTGGGCCATATACGTTCCCCTGTCTTCAGGACCCTCTAGGAACTCTCAGCTCCAGAACCTGGATCTATTGTCTGTCAGAGCCCAGCACTTTTTCTGTTACTCATGAAGGGGAAAAACACTGTAGCATCTTAACAAATTTAAGTTTGTTCTAGGGAGACTCAGGCACAGACTTGGCTTCTTTGCAGGTTTTTCTTTTTTAACTATCCTCTTCGTAACCGGCTTCAGTACAATAGGCGCATTGCGCATGCGCAAAAGCCGGTTACGAGGAGGATAGAAAAATTACACAGATCACAAGAACATGCTGATGTCACTGATGACGAAAAGGGGAGGGGCTTAACTGATATTTTGAAACGGTTGCGGCGAGAACAGTAAGTTATTTTACTGGCAAACAACAATATATTAGAAAACTGAGCTACATTGGTAAATGATGATTGATGGAAAGTTTATATGTACAGTATAACTTAAAACTGTTTTGGGGTTGACTGCCCCTTTAATGTAATTTTATATTATATCAAAATATATTATATATATTATACGTAGATACATCCCTTAAACATGACTTAATATTAGGACACCTTAACAGCATTCAGTCTCTCATTCTTTTAAGAAAAGTTGAACAAAACACATCACCACATTTTAAAGTATAGTTACACTGATAATAAAACACTGTCTACTAAAAAATTTAAAAACAAAATTGAATAAAAAAGTTATAAGGCATGTGTATACATAAATAGGTATATCTATATATATATATATATTAATATAAGTCAAGCGTTTCAGTTAACCAGAGCTCTGAAGTTACGCTATACTGATGCTCATTAAATTCAATTGCACTCAAGCGAACACGCTTACTTTCATCCTGTAATATGTGTGCTTCTTCAGACCCTTAAATCAGCCCCACCCGTAAATAGTGACGACTATTGTTTCCCCACTCATACTGAACATTTCAGAACTTAAAAGGATATTAAACACAAATTGTAAACATTCGCCTAGATTTAGAGTTCTGCGTTAGCCGTCAAAACTAGCGTTAAGGGGTCCTAACGCTGCTTTTTACCGCTACAAAAAAAAAAAGATTACAAGAATTTTAAACTAATTACACCTACTCTAAGCCCCCTAATAAAATAACAAAGCCCCCCAAAATAAAAAAAATTCCCTATTCTAAAATAAAAAGTTAACTGTTATTTGTTATTTTATTAGGGGGCTTAGAGTAGGGGTAATTAGTTTAAAATTCTTGTAATCTTTTTTTTTTTTGTAATTTAGTGGGGTTTTTTTTGTAATTTAGTTTAGTTGATTTAATTGTAGGTAATTGTAGGTAGTTTAGTTAATTAATTTATTGATAGTGTAGTGTTAGGTTAATTGTAGGTAATTGTAGGTAGTTTAGTTAATTAATTTATTGATAGTGTAGTGTTAGGTTTAATTGTAACTTAGGTTAGGATTTATTTTACAGGTAATTTTGTAATTATTTTAACTAGGTAGTTATTAAATAGTAAATTACGATTTAATAGCTATTGTACCTAGTTAAAATAAATACAAAGTTGTCTGTAAAATAAATATAAATCCTAAAATAGCTACAATGTAATTATTATTTATATTGTAGCTATATTAGGGTTTATTTTACAGGTAAGTATTTAGCTTTAAATAGGATTATTTTTTTAATAAGAAATAATTTATTTCGTTAGAATAAAATTATATTTAATTTAGGGGGGTGTTAGGGTTAGGGTTAGACTTAGCTTTAGGGGTTAATACATTTATTAGAGTAGCGGCGAGGTCCGGTCGGCAGATTAGGGGTTAATACTTGAAGTTAGGTGTCACAGATGTTAGGGAGGGCAGATTAGGGGTTAATACTATTTATTATAGGGTTTGCGAGGCGGGAGTGCGGCAGTTTAGGCGTTAATACATTTATTAGAGTAGTGGCGAGGTCCGGTCGGCAGATTAGGGGTTAATAAGTGTAGGTAAGGTAGTGGCGACGTTGGGGGGGCAGATTAGGGGTTAATAAATATAATATAGGGGTCGGCGATGTTGTGGGCAGCAGATTAGGGGTACATAGGTATAATGTAGGTTGCGGCGGTGTCCGGAGCGGAAGATTAGGGGTTAATAATATAGTGCAGGGGTCAGCGATAGCGGGGTCGGCAGATTAGGGGTTAATAAGTGTAAGATTAGGGGTGTTTAGACTCGGGGTACATGTTAGAGTGTTAGGTGCAGACTTAGAAAGTGTTTCCCCATAGGAAACAATGGGGCTGCGTTAGGAGCTGAACGCTGCTTTTTTGCAGGTGTTAGGTTTTTTTTCAGCCCAAACTGCCCCATTGTTTCCTATGGGGGAATCATGCACGAGCACGTTTTTGAGAGTTGAAGTGGTGGTAAATATGCCTGTACGCTCCCTTTTTGGAGCCTAATGCAGCCCTTCAGAGAACTCTAAATACCAGCGTTATTTAAAAGGTGCGGGGGGAAAAAACACGCGTAGCTAACGCACCCCTTTGGCCGCAAAACTCAAAATCTAGCCGATTATGATTATGAACCTTCATATATAAGAATAATTTTGCAATTAAAACTGCAGCTTTATTTTGTCAAGTTAGTATATTGTTTTATGTTTATGCTTTTCACTAATTTCCTTGTCCCCCAAACAAAATAACCCCTGCTAACTAATCACAACCTAATATTCAGATACAGCACACACTCTGTTTGCACATGTGCAGACTGAGGCAGTTTGCCCTCTTGTATTCAATTAAATGGACGGTGTACACCAATTTTCATATAACTGCATGTAATAGACACTACTATGAAGAAGAATATGAACAGATACTGATTTAGAAATCCAGTATAAAAACTTTTAAAAACTTACTTAGAAGCTCACAGTTTAGCACCGTTGATGTAGTTAGGCTGGAGCACCAAGTGAAAGGGGATGTGAAACCAGGAAAAGCAGACACGGGCTTCTGGCAACAAGAGCTAGACGCAACACGCCGTGTTCAGCGTGTCGGCCACAAGAGCTCGGTTCGATCCAGTCCCAGGTCATTGTCCGTTGTTAGTGTGGTAACACTCCCTAGGACACTGGCCCATGCTGTTCAGAGGCCTGACCAGGAAGCCAACAAGAGCCGAGGAGGGCTCATTCAATAGAGTCACAATCAAGTCTCGCTGGAGGCAGTCCTGCACACAAAAACTTCATAGTTGTTGTGAAGAGCTGCGTGCAAAGCTGGACTAGCATGTGCACAAAAACAGAGAGCTGATGTTTGAGTCCGTTAGGACTGCCTGGAGTTTTCCCCACATGCCATCAACACTAAACTACTGATAGAAGGTAAAAGTTGCATATATTCCCTGTGCCCGCAATCCTCGGCAGATGCTTAGCCGGAGAGGGATCTGTGTCTGTGCTTTCTAGGTCCGTGGGCGGAGATAGCTGCTGGAATTACAATCCTACTGGGGAAAAACACTGTGAACCCGCAAGTACCTTCTATTTTCCTTATACTGTTCAGTCTTATTTCTGACACAAAAGAAAGAGGGGGACAGGGCTACGGCCCCAAAGCCTAAAGTGTCAATTTCAATACTACATTTTGGAGTCAGAGATAGGAGCCAGTGTATTACAATATTGAACTATCCTGTATGATATTATAGCACTGAACTACTCTATATGATAGAGGATTAAGAGGAAACTACTTTTAAGACAATTAGGTAAAGATAACCCCAACATAGCTCTTAAACATGTTTAAAGGACAAGAGGCTGACAAACTCAAAATTAAATGGAATGCGGAAGTGATTGATACCTCCTGTTCTAAGAGAAAAAAAGGTGTGACCTGTCTACTTAACAAAAATCTTACATATAAAATTGGGAATAAAGAATTCGATAAAAGATGTATCATTTTGAAAACAGAGGTCGATGGGAAAAAAAATAATTTTCTGTAATTTATACGGTCCAAACAAGACAGATATGGATTTTTGGAATAAACATGATTATTTTATCTAAATATAATGGACAAAAAGTAATTCTGGCAGGTGATTTCAATCTGATTGCTTCACCACTTCTAAATAAACTTAGCCCACAATTTAATTTTTTTTCCAATCAAAAATCCAAGATATTTACAAAATTATGTAAGAATTTGAAAGTACTTATCCTGTGGCGTATTCAATTCCCAGATAGCAAACTCCATACCTGCAAATCTAAACCTCACAGATCATTATCCAGGATTGATTTCTTCCTTACATCAGGCTCAATGCTCACCTTAGATGCTAAGGTCCAAATCATATCTCTATTACTGATGATGCCATTATCTCCTTAGAAATCCCATGTAAATCATTCAAAACAGAACCTACCTCTAACTTCTTTTCCTCAAAATTTTTAGTTAATAATATTCAATTTGGCAACTGGCTACTGCAAACATTGAAAGATTACAAACTTTTTAACAGATCTTATAATGCTAAAACCGAAATATTCTGGGAAGCTGCCAAAGCTTGTCTTAGAGGGGAGATTAAAGCCTATATGATAAAAAAAAGTAGTTAAAAGCTTGTGAAATTCAGTTGTCAAAGCCGGTTAATAAAATATATAAAAAGTATATAAATGCCACAGTTAAAATATTTTGAGACAAATATAAATCGGCTAGACTGTCACGCCGCTCTGGCTGTTGCCAGCTGCTCTGGCCATAGCCAGGGGAAGAGTCGGCTCCTATGTGCGTGCAGCGGTGACGTCATCGCCGCATGTCTCTTCTCCTCTGAAGCCGGTCAGGATCTCCTGTGGCACGAATCATGTGCCTATGTAAGTAGCTCACTTTCTACCTATCACTTCCCAAGTATAGGTGTTACTGTGTATGCTCCTGAGTGCTATTATATGTATGGGCTGGATTGATATAAAGTTACTGAACTCTGCTTGTCTGACTACTCTGCTTGCTTAACGCCTAAAGTACTGGATTGCCATAACGTTACTGAACTCTGCCTAACTGACTACTCTGCTTGCTTAACCCCTAAAGTACTGGATTGCCATAACGTTACTGAACTCTGCCTGTCTGACTACTCTGCTTGCTTAACCCCTAAAGTACTGGATTGCCATAACGTTACTGAACTCTGCCTGTCTGACTTCTCTGCTTGTTTAACCCCTAAAGTTCCTGATTGCCATACTGTTGCTGAACTCTGCCTGTCTGACCACTCTGCCTGCTTAACCCTTGAACTATTGGATTGCTATACTGTTACGGAAATCTACCTGCCTGACCATTATATTGGTTTATCCCTTAACTGTTATATCACTGGATTCCTTTGCTACTGAATCCTGCCTGTTTCTGGTCCTTCTATTGGTTTATCCTTGAAATACCATACCCTCCTGTTGCCGCCAAAGACTACCCTGCCTACTGTGAGTACCGCTTACCTCATTTTCCAAACTTTCTCTGCTCTGAGTTATTCCCTATCATCGGGAGAAGAAGACTACTGGACAAGTTTGGTCTGATAGTGGAATATCCCACAAGCATTACATTATACTTGGGTCATGGACCCAAATGAGGTAGCAAGAGCAGTTTAACTTCAAGGACAGATGTTGGGAACCCATACCATACAATTGCAGAGTTTGGATTCTAAACTAGAGGCTATAATCGCTAAGCTCTCTTCACTAGTTGCTGTGAAGGATACCATTCCTGTTGTTACACCGCCGGTCTCTACTCCTAGTGCTGCAACTTCTTCCCCTGCTTCTGGAAGTATACCCCGGATACCATTGCCTGACAAATATGAAGGTACTACTGATTGTAGGGGTTTTCTTAACCAGTGCAGGCTGCACTTTCTCAATGATCCTCACACCTTCCAGTCTCATTAGTCAAAGGTCACCTTTATCATTTCCTTATTGAAAGACAAGGTCCTGGCCTGGGTCTCCCTCCTTTTGGAACAGAACGCTCAACTCCTGAACAATGCTGATGCTTTCATTTCTGCATTATCTTCTGTGTTTGGGACTTCTGGCTGTGCTTCTGCTGCAGAATACTATCTCCTGGATTTTCGCCTGAGCAATAGAACTGTGGCACAATATGACATTGAGTTTTGCACCTTGGCACTTGAGACCAGTTGGGATGGCAGTGCTCTCAAGGTGGCCTTTAGAAAAGGTTTGCATGAACGCATCAAGGATGAACTTATGTATTGTGATGTTCCTTCTTCTTTAGATGACTTTATAACACTTTGTCAGACAGAAAAAATGGTTTGATATACCAGCGCTAAGAGATATCCTAAGCTGTGAAACACAGAAAGGGGGCCTAACCAATCCCCTAAGGGAACAGAATCTCAAAACAATGATAGTGATCACAGCGCCAACCGGCCTAAGGATAATTGCACACTCACAACAGGGAGGGTTAAATAGATTTATTATATACAAATTGGTACTAGTAAAATCAATATTATTATAGACAAGGGTAAAATAGCATAGAATTTTAAAATTACATTTAAACACAAGACATAAATATAAAAATCTTATTATTTAAAATAAACACAAGGTAGGTAATCACAAGATAAATAATCCCAAGGTGGGGACAAAATAAGTCGACTTATTTTGTCCCCACCTTGGGATTATTTATCTTGTGATTACCTACCTTGTGTTTATTTTAAATAATAAGATTTTTATATTTATGTCTTGTGTTTAAATGTAATTTTAAAATTCTATGCTATTTTACCCTTGTCTATAATAATATTGATTTTACTAGTACCAATTTGTATATAATAAATCTATTTAACCCTCCCTGTTGTGAGTGTGCAATTATCCTTAGGCCGGTTGGCGCTGTGATCACTATCATTGTTTTGAGATTTATAACACTTTGTATCAGTCTAGATTTTTGCTTCCAGGAAAGACAAGCTGAGAGAGACAAAACTCGTAGAATCCTTCCCTCTCGTCCACCTACTTGTCCGGTCTCTACACTATTCTCTACCCCTTCAGCACCTCCAGTTACCTCAGTAGAGGAACCTATGGATCTCTCCTCCTTCAAACCCACAGAGTCTGAAAGACAGAGAAGAAGGAGATTGAGACTATGCTTTTATTGTGGTTCTAACTCCCACCAACTAAAGCATTGTGATATTCAGCCGGGAAAAGCCAATGCTTAGAGGGTAATAATGGGGTACCTCTAAGCATGATCACTACAAAATCCCCTCACTCCTCTCGGATTCTGGTACCTGTTACCCATACCTTCCTTCAGAATTCTATCCACGCTCAAGCCTTTATTGATTCAGGGGCAGCTGGAAATTGTTTTGATTATCATTTTATGATTCATGCACAGTTGCCTCTTCTGCATAAAAGACATTGTCTCAAAATAACTACTCTAGATGGGAATCCCCTTGGATCAGGGTTAATACATTTCGAATCAGCACCCCTAACCCTGACTGTGGGAGTGCTTCATACTGAACAGTTGCAGTTTGATGTCATTCATTCCCCAGCACAGCCTGTCATCCTTGGTCTTCCTTGGCTTCATATACACAATCCACAGTTTGACTTGGCTGAGGGACAGTTTGCCTCCGGGGGTATCTCCTGTTTCCACTCCTGCCTTGATAAAGTTACTCTTCTGCTCTGCATCCCCATAGCCAGTCTACAGGCCCCATCAAGCCTTCACTCAGTATATGCGGATTTCACAGATGTGTTTGAAAAGAAAGCAGCGGACGTGCTGCCACCCCACCATCCTTATGACTGCAAAATTGACCTCTTTCCCGGAGCCCCATTTCCTAAAGGGAGAACTTATCCACTCTCTAAAGCTCAAACCAATTAGATGGAGGAGTATATTCAAGAGAACCTAGCTAAAGGTTTCATTCACCATTCCTCCTCTCCTGCAGGGGCTGGCTTCTTTTTTGTCAGTAAGAAGGATGGTGGGCTCAGACCCTGTATTGACTATAGGGCCTTAAACAACATCACTATCAAGAATCGCTATCCCATTCCTTTGATCACTGAACTATATGATTCACTTCAGAATGCTCTCTACTTCACCAAGCTGGACCTACGTGGGGCGTACAATCTGATCCATATCTTCCCAAGGCATGAATGGAAGACTGCCTTTCAACACAAGATCAGGGCATTACAAATGCTTTGTAATGCCCTTTGGGCTGTGTAATGACCCTGCAGTCTTCCAGGCATTTGTCAACGATGTCTTCCGTGACCTACTCAATCGCACTGTCATCGTCTACCTGGATGATATCCTTATTTTCTCCTCCACCCTGAAGGAACATCATGAACACGTGAGACAGGTACTTCTACGTCTTAGAGACAATTCTCTGGTAGCTAAACTGGAAAAATGTAAGTTCAATCAATTTCAGATCCAGTTCCTTGGCTATGTCATCTGGATCCTTCTAAGCTCACCGCTCAACCCACTTCATTAAAGAAACTACAGAGATTTTTGGGGTTCTCCAATTATTACCACAAGTTTATAAAGAACTTTTCCCAAATAGTCGCTCCACTCACTGAGTTGACAAAACGGAATAAAGACTGTAAACATTGGCCTCCTGAAGCCATAGATGCCTTCACTCATTTGAAAAAAGCCTTTTGTTCTGCTTCTGTGCTCAGCCATCCTGATCCCGACCTGCAGTTCACTTTAGAGGTTGATGCCTCTGAGATAGGAGCATGAGCAGTTCTAACCAAAAGGGATCCTTCGACCTCCAAGTTGCACTCTGTAGACTTTTTCTCTAAACACTTTACTCCTGCAGAGAGGAATTATGACGTGGGTAATCGTGAACTCTTAGCCATTAAGATGGGCCTGACTGAAAGACATCATTGGCTAGAGGGTACCAGCAATCCCATTCAGATTTTCACTGACCACAAGAATTTGATGTACCCAGAGACTGCACATCGACTCAATCCTCGACAGGCCAGGTGGGCCTTGTTCTTTTCCCGTTTTAACTTTGTGGTCTCTTATCTTCCTGGGACCAAAAACAAAAAGTCTGACACCCTTTCCCGTCAGTTTCCTCGGTCTAGTGATTCCTCTGAAGCTCCTATTGAACACATCATATCCCCCTCCTGTGTGGTTGCTCAACTGAATACCACTCTTCTTCAAAGACTGCAATGTGCCCAGTCTAGAAAGCCTCCTGAAGCCCCCGTGGCTCCCAATATCGTCTTTGTACCTCTGAACCTAAGCACTCCTGTGCTATCCTAGGCTTATGATAGAAAACTTTCAGGACATCCAGGTTTGACAAAGACTTTTAAGCTTCTTCACTCACATGTATGGTGGCCTATTTTGAAGTCTGACACTCAGAATTATGTAAAAGCCTGCATGACTTGTGCTGCCAACAAAACGCCCCAATCCTTGCCTCCTGGCTTGCTCCAACCGTTGTCCATCATCAAACAACCGTGGACACACATAACAATGGACTTCATTGTGAACCTCCCTCCTTCTAAACCTCATAAGGTTATCTGGGTTGTGGTGGATCGATTTTCCAGACTGACTCATTTTGTACCCCTAAAGAAATTGCAATCTGCCCAAGAATTATCGTCTCTTCTTCTGTTGCATGTGGTATGCCTTCATGGCATTCCTGTGAATATTGTTTCCTTCAGAGGTCCACAATTCATCTCTATTTTTGGAAAGCCTTTTGCAAGTTGATTGGAACCACTGTTTCCTTGTCTTCTGGCTACCATCCTCAGACTAATGGGCTAACTGACAGATTACGAGTTTTGCATTATGAGTGGCTCGGAAATAACTTGCAAGTTATTTCCACTGCTCACCTTTAATAGCGCTGCTATTACAGGTTTGCAAAAACCCGGCAATATGGTTGCGTTGAGCTCCATACCACACACAAATACCTGCGCTGCTTTGAGCTGCTGTTACGTGGTCGTGCATGATTTCCCCATAGACATCAATGCGAAAAGAAAATGTATGTTTACACCTAACACCCTAACATAAACCCCAAGTCTAAACACCCCTAATCTGCTGCCCCCGACATCGCCAACAAAAAAATAAATAAAACCCACCCAATATACCCTTAAAGAAATCTAACACTAACCCCCGAAGATCCACTTACAATTTTTGAAGACCGGACATCCATCCTCATCCAGCCGGGAGAAGTCTTCATCCAAGCGACAAGAAGTCATCCTCCAGGTGCGTAGAAGTCTTCTTCGAGACGGCATCTTCTATCTTCATCCTTCCGACATGGAGCGGCTCCATCTTCAAGACATACAGCATGGAGCATCCTCTTCATACGGTCCCAGCCATATACTGAAGGTTTTCTTTAATGGATGTCATCCAAGATGGCATCCATTGAATTCCAATTGGCTGATAGAATTCTAGGGTAAAAAAAACCTATTGACTTATTTTGTCCCCACCTTGGGATTATTTATCTTGTGATTACCTACCTTGTGTTTATTTTAAATAATAAGATTTTTATATTTATGTCTTGTGTTTAAATGTAATTTTAAAATTCTATGCTATTTTACCCTTGTCTATAATAATATTGATTTTACTAGTACCAATTTGTATATAATAAATCTATTTAACCCTCCCTGTTGTGAGTGTGCAATTATCCTTAGGCCGGTTGGCGCTGTGATCACTATCATTGTTTTGAGATTTATAACACTTTGTATCAGTCTAGATTTTTGCTTCCAGGAAAGACAAGCTGAGAGAGACAAAACTCGTAGAATCCTTCCCTCTCGTCCACCTACTTGTCCGGTCTCTACACTATTCTCTACCCCTTCAGCACCTCCAGTTACCTCAGTAGAGGAACCTATGGATCTCTCCTCCTTCAAACCCACAGAGTCTGAAAGACAGAGAAGAAGGAGATTGAGACTATGCTTTTATTGTGGTTCTAACTCCCACCAACTAAAGCATTGTGATATTCAGCCGGGAAAAGCCAATGCTTAGAGGGTAATAATGGGGTACCTCTAAGCATGATCACTACAAAATCCCCTCACTCCTCTCGGATTCTGGTACCTGTTACCCATACCTTCCTTCAGAATTCTGTCCACGCTCAAGCCTTTATTGATTCAGGGGCAGCTGGAAATTGTTTTGATTATCATTTTATGATTCATGCACAGTTGCCTCTTCTGCATAAAAGACATTGTCTCAAAATAACTACTCTAGATGGGAATCCCCTTGGATCAGGGTTAATACATTTCGAATCAGCACCCCTAACCCTGACTGTGGGAGTGCTTCATACTGAACAGTTGCAGTTTGATGTCATTCATTCCCCAGCACAGCCTGTCATCCTTGGTCTTCCTTGGCTTCATATACACAATCCACAGTTTGACTTGGCTGAGGGACAGTTTGCCTCCGGGGGTATCTCCTGTTTCCACTCCTGCCTTGATAAAGTTACTCTTCTGCTCTGCATCCCCATAGCCAGTCTACAGGCCCCATCAAGCCTTCACTCAGTATATGCGGATTTCACAGATGTGTTTGAAAAGAAAGCAGCGGACGTGCTGCCACCCCACCATCCTTATGACTGCAAAATTGACCTCTTTCCCGGAGCCCCATTTCCTAAAGGGAGAACTTATCCACTCTCTAAAGCTCAAACCAATTAGATGGAGGAGTATATTCAAGAGAACCTAGCTAAAGGTTTCATTCACCATTCCTCCTCTCCTGCAGGGGCTGGCTTCTTTTTTGTCAGTAAGAAGGATGGTGGGCTCAGACCCTGTATTGACTATAGGGCCTTAAACAACATCACTATCAAGAATCGCTATCCCATTCCTTTGATCACTGAACTATATGATTCACTTCAGAATGCTCTCTACTTCACCAAGCTGGACCTACGTGGGGCGTACAATCTGATCCATATCTTCCCAAGGCATGAATGGAAGACTGCCTTTCAACACAAGATCAGGGCATTACAAATGCTTTGTAATGCCCTTTGGGCTGTGTAATGACCCTGCAGTCTTCCAGGCATTTGTCAACGATGTCTTCCGTGACCTACTCAATCGCACTGTCATCGTCTACCTGGATGATATCCTTATTTTCTCCTCCACCCTGAAGGAACATCATGAACACGTGAGACAGGTACTTCTACGTCTTAGAGACAATTCTCTGGTAGCTAAACTGGAAAAATGTAAGTTCAATCAATTTCAGATCCAGTTCCTTGGCTATGTCATCTGGATCCTTCTAAGCTCACCGCTCAACCCACTTCATTAAAGAAACTACAGAGATTTTTGGGGTTCTCCAATTATTACCGCAAGTTTATAAAGAACTTTTCCCAAATAGTCGCTCCACTCACTGAGTTGACAAAACGGAATAAAGACTGTAAACATTGGCCTCCTGAAGCCATAGATGCCTTCACTCATTTGAAAAAAGCCTTTTGTTCTGCTTCTGTGCTCAGCCATCCTGATCCCGACCTGCAGTTCACTTTAGAGGTTGATGCCTCTGAGATAGGAGCATGAGCAGTTCTAACCAAAAGGGATCCTTCGACCTCCAAGTTGCACTCTGTAGACTTTTTCTCTAAACACTTTACTCCTGCAGAGAGGAATTACGACGTGGGTAATCGTGAACTCTTAGCCATTAAGATGGGCCTGACTGAAAGACATCATTGGCTAGAGGGTACCACCAATCCCATTCAGATTTTCACTGACCACAAGAATTTGATGTACCCAGAGACTGCACATCGACTCAATCCTCGATAGGCCAGGTGGGCCTTGTTCTTTTCCCGTTTTAACTTTGTGGTCTCTTATCTTCCTGGGACCAAAAACAAAAAGTCTGACACCCTTTCCCGTCAGTTTCCTCGGTCTAGTGATTCCTCTGAAGCTCCTATTGAACACATCATACCCCCCTCCTGTGTGGTTGCTCAACTGAATACCACTCTTCTTCAAAGACTGCAATGTGCCCAGTCTAGAAAGCCTCCTGAAGCCCCGTGGCTCCCAATATCGTCTTTGTACCTCTGAACCTAAGCACTCCTGTGCTATCCTAGGCTTATGATAGAAAACTTTCAGGACATCCAGGTTTGACAAAGACTTTTAAGCTTCTTCACTCACATGTATGGTGGCCTATTTTGAAGTCTGACACTCAGAATTATGTAAAAGCCTGCATGACTTGTGCTGCCAACAAAACGCCCCAATCCTTGCCTCCTGGCTTGCTCCAACCGTTGTCCATCATCAAACAACCGTGGACACACATAACAATGGACTTCATTGTGAACCTCCCTCCTTCTAAACCTCATAAGGTTATCTGGGTTGTGGTGGATCGATTTTCCAGACTGACTAATTTTGTACCCCTAAAGAAATTGCAATCTGCCCAAGAATTATCGTCTCTTCTTCTGTTGCATGTGGTATGCCTTCATGGCATTCCTGTGAATATTGTTTCCTTCAGAGGTCCACAATTCATCTCTATTTTTGGAAAGCCTTTTGCAAGTTGATTGGAACCACTTTTTCCTTGTCTTCTGGCTACCATCCTCAGACTAATGGGCTAACTGACAGATTACGAGTTTTGCATTATGATTGGCTCGGAAATAACTTGCAAGTTATTTCCACTGCTCACCTTTAATAGCGCTGCTATTACAGGTTTGCAAAAACCCGGCAATATGGTTGCGTTGAGCTCCATACCACACACAAATACCTGCGCTGCTTTGAGCTGCTGTTACGTGGTCGTGCATGATTTCCCCATAGACATCAATGCGAAAAGAAAATGTATGTTTACACCTAACACCCTAACATAAACCCCAAGTCTAAACACCCCTAATCTGCTGCCCCCGACATCGCCAACAAAAAAATAAATAAAACCCACCCAATATACCCTTAAAGAAATCTAACACTAACCCCCGAAGATCCACTTACAATTTTTGAAGACCGGACATCCATCCTCATCCAGCCGGGAGAAGTCTTCATCCAAGCGACAAGAAGTCATCCTCCAGGTGCGTAGAAGTCTTCTTCGAGACGGCATCTTCTATCTTCATCCTTCCGACATGGAGCGGCTCCATCTTCAAGACATACAGCACGGAGTATCCTCTTCATACGGTCCCAGCCATATACTGAAGGTTTTCTTTAATGGATGTCATCCAAGATGGCATCCATTGAATTCCAATTGGCTGATAGAATTCTAGGGTAAAAAAAACCTATTGGCTGATACAATCAGCCAATAGGATTGAGCTTGCATTCTATTGGCTGATTGGAACAGTCAATAGAATGCAAGCTCAATCCTATTGGCTAATTTGATCAGCCAATAGGATTAAAGCTCAATCCTATTGGCTGATTGCATCAGCCAATAGGATTTTTTACCCTTTAATTCCGATTGGCTGATGGAATTCTATCAGCCAATCGGAATTCAAGGGATGCCATCTTGGATGATGTCCCTTAAAGGGAACCTTCAGTGTACGGCTGGGACCATATGAAGAGGATGCTCCGTGCCATATGTCTTGAAGATGGAGCCGCTCCGCGTCAGAGGGATGAAGATAGAAAATGCCATCTCAAAGAAGACTTCTGCCCGCCTGGAGGACGACTTCTTGCCGCTTAGATGTAGACTTCTCCCAGATTCGTTGAGGACTTCTTGCCGCTTGGATGAAGACTTCTCACGGCTGGATGAGGATGGATGTCCGGTCTTCAAAAACTGTAAGTGGATCTTCTGGGGTTAGTGTTAGTTTTTTTTTAAAGGTTTATTGGGTGGGTTTTATTTTTAGATTAGGGACTTTGGGCATCGTAAAAGAGGTAAATGCCCTTTCAAGGGCAATGGGGAGCTTAGGTTTATTTAGATATGATTTTATTTGGGGGGTTTGGTTGTGTGGGTGGTGGGTTTTACTGTTGGGGGGTTGTTTGTATTATTTTTTACAGGTAAAAGAGCTGATTTCTTTGGGGCAATGCCCCGCAAAAGACCCTTTTAAGGGCTATTGGCAGTTTAGTTTAGGCTAGGTTTTTTTTTTTTTTTTTGGGCGGGGCCTTTTTTATTTTGATAGGGCTATTAGATTAGGTGTAATTAGTTTAAATATTTGAAATTTTCTTTTTTATTTTGTGTAATTTAGTGTTTATTATTTTTTGTAATTTAGATAAAAAAAAATTTTTTTATTTAATTTATTTAATTTTAGTGTAATGTTAGCTTTAACTCTAAGACAGGTTAGGTTTTATTTTACAGGTAAATTTGTATTTATTTTTACTAGGTAGTTAGTAAATAGTTAATAACTATTTACTAACTAATCAACCTAGTTAAAATAAATGCAAACTTACCTGTGAAATAAAAATAAAATCTAAGATAGCTACATTGTAACTATTAGTTATAATGTAGCTAGCTTAGATTTTTTTTTACAGGTAAGTATTTATTTAGTTTTAAATATGAATAATTTATGTATTAATTGTAATTTTTATTTGGAATTATTTTAATTATGTTAAAGTTAGTTGGTGTTAGGGTTAGGGTTACGTTAGGGTTAGACTTAGGGTTAGGTTTAGGGGTTAATAAGTTTAGTATAGTGGCGGCGACATTGGGGGCAGCAGTTTAGGGGTTAATAAGTGTAGTTAGCTGGCGGCGATTTTAGGAGCAAAAGATTAGGGGTTAATAACAGTCATGTAGGTTGCAGCGATGTTAGGGACAGCAGAATGGGGGTTAATAAGTGTATGTAGGTCGAGACGACATTGGGTCAGCAGAGTAGGGGTTAATAATTTTTAAACTAGTGTTTGCAATGCGGGAGTGCGGCAGTTTAGGGGTTAATATGTTTATTATAGTGGCGGCGATGTCCGGAGCGGCAGATTAGGGGTTAATAATTTTATTTTAGTGTTTTTGATGCACAAGGGCCTCGGTTTAGGGGTTAATAGGTAGTTTATTGGTGTTAGTGTACTTTGTAACACTTTAGTTATGAGTTTTATGGTACAGCTTTGTAGCGTAAAACCCATAACTACTGACTTTCAGGTGGCGGTACAGATCTTGTAGTTATAGGCTGTACTGCTCAATTTTTGGCCGGACAGGGAAACTCATAATATCGGCGCTATGAAAGTCCCATTGAAAAAAATGACTTTTTGAAAGATGCGGTAGTTACGTTTCACTACGGCCAAAAAGGTGTGCGGTACAGCTAAACCTACAACACCTGTAATACCAGCGGTAGTGAAAAAGAGCCATAACGCTGCTTTTTCACTCATAACGCAAAACTCGTAATCTAGCCATGAGAGAGTGAATCAAGATCTTGAAGCCTATCTCAGAACCTTTGTTAATTCTCTCCATTCTAACTGGTTTGAGTTGTTACCCCTAGCTGAGCTGGCAAGGAACACTCATTAGCACTCACTATAATGTTCTCCATTTCAAGCCACAGCAGGTTACCAACCTTGTGTCTTTCCTCTTTCTGCTCAGTCCACAGGGGTTCCTGCTGCAGACCAACACGTTACTAATCTCACTCAATCTCGCTCATTGGCAACGTATTCGCTCTCAGTTATGTTCAGCTGTCTCCAGATACCAGAGGTTTGCTGATCATTATAGAGATTCTGTACGTGCCATCTCGGTAGGTAAACGTGTTTGGGTTTCTACTCGACATATTCGTCTACGTCAACCCAGTCACAAATTAGGGCCTAGGTTTATTGGTCAAGCCCTACATCAAGAATAGAAATATATTCGGCTCCAAGCTTGTCCTCATCCGCTCCTGGTCCATGGTGACCCTGAATATGAGGTTGCTAAAATCCTGGACTTCAGATGCAGATGCAGATAACTACAGTATCTTGTACATTTGAAGGGTTACTCTGTGGCAGATCGTTCCTGGATTCCTGCCCATGATGTGCATGCTCCATCTTTGGTCTCCAGATTCCATGCTCTCATCCTTTGAAGTTAACTCTTGTTCCCGGAGGGAACCCTTGAGAGGGGGGCTATGTCACGCTGTTGCCAGGGACGCGGCGCTTGCTGCTCTGGCCATTGCCAGGGGAAGAGTCGGCTCCTGTGTGCGTGTGGCAGTGACGTCATCACCACACGTCTCTTCTCCTCTGAAGCCATTCAGTATCTCCTGATGCGCAAATCCTGCGCCTATGTAAGTTGCTCACTTTCTACCTATCACTGCCCAAGTATAGGTGTTACTGTGTGTGCTCCTGGATGTTATTATCTGTATGTGCTGAGGTTACTGATCTCTGCCTGTCTGACTACTCTGCTTGCTTAACCTCTAAAGTACTGGATTGCAATAACGTTACTAAACTCTGCCTAACTGACTACTCTGCTTGCTTAACCCCTAATGTACTGGATTGCCATAACGTTACTGAACTCTGCCTGTCTGACTACTCTGCTTGCTTAACCCCTAAAGTACTGGATTGCCATAATGTTACTGAACTCTACCTGTCTGACTACTCTGATTGCTTAACCCCTAAAGTTCTGGATTGCCATACTGTTGCTGAATTCTGCCTGTCTGACCACTCTGCCTGCTTAACCCTTAAACTATTGGATTGCTATATTGTTACCGAACTCTGCCTGCCTGACCATTCTTTTGGTTTATCCCTGAACTGTTATATCACTGGATTCCTTTGTTACTGATTCCTGCCTGTTTCTGGTCCTTCTATTGGTTTATCATTGAACTGCCATACCGCTAGATTTCACTCCTGTTGCCGCCAAACACTACCCTGCTTACTGTAAGTACCGCTTACCTCATTTTGCAAATTTTCTCTGCTCTGGGTTATTCCCTATCATTTCATCTTGATGCCGGGATAAGAAGACTACTTGTTTGTTCTGATAGAGGAATATCGCACAAGCATTACATAGACAAGAGAGAGATCTTTTTCTAAAACTAAAAACTTAATGGGAATAAATAAAAATAAGTGTTATATATAAAGGTCAGTTTGGCAAATCAGCTAAATTTATGGCTAGGCTTGACATAGCCAGAAAGAAGAATAATACAATTGAAGCTATTATATATGGTCATAAAAGATTCACAGATCTCACAAATATAAAAAGTGTATTTTTAAATTATTTCCAAAATATTTATGCACCCAAAGAAATAAATCTAGATAATAAAAATAATTACTAACACATTAACTAGATTCTTTAACGACTATTTCATTAAAAAACAAGCTATGTCCAAATATTTTTCAGCATCAGTTATCACCTTAGTATTGAAAAAAGATAAGAGTCCTTTAGATCCTGGGTTTTACATGCCTATTTCACTACTAAACCTAGATTACAAACTACTTACATCTATTATTGCAAACAGATTTAAAATTTGTTTAAATCAGATTATTCATGAGGATCAGACCGGCGAGTGTCCATACTCTTAGAATATTTTTGGAATAATTTACACAAAAACAAATCTTATATAAAACAAGACTTTGCCTTATTAACAGTTGACACTGAGAAAGTCTTTGACTCGGTAGTTTGAGGCCATCTATATTCTTCTCTGGTCAATTTTGGCTTTTCTGGGCATTTTATATCTTTTGTCAAATAAATGTATAATTATCCCATATCAGTTATTTTACAGCTAGATTACGAGTTTTCAGCGCTATAGGGAAATTAACGACCGCCACAAAAGCGGCGTTAATTCACCTCCCTATAGCGCTGCTATTACAAGTTTGTAAAAAGCAGGCTTGTGTGGGCGATATGGTGGCGTTGAGCTCCATACCGCACCAAAATACAAGCGCTGCTTTGACATGTTAGTGTACGATTTCCCCATAGACATCAATGGGGAGAGCCAGCAAAAAAGAAGCCTAACACCTGCGATCGCGGACACAAAAGCTCCGTAACGCAGCCCCATTGATGTCTATGGGGAAAGAAAAAGTTATGTTTAAACCTAACACCCTAACATAAAAACCACGTCAAAACACCCCTAATCTGATGCCCTAAACATCGCCACCACCTACATTACAGTTATTAACCCTTAATCTGCTGCCCCTAACATCGCTGCTACCTACATTACAGTTATTAACCCCTAATCTGCTGCCCCTAACATCGCTGCCACCTACATTACAGTTATTAACCCCTAACCTGCCACCCCTATCATTGCCGCCACCTATATTACAGTTATTAACCCCTAATCTGCTGCCCCTAACATCGCCGCCACCTATAGTACAGTTATTAACCCCTAATCTGCCGCCCCTAACATTGTCGCCACCTACCTACACTTATTAACCCCTATTCTGCTGCCCCTAATGTCGCCGCCACTATACTAAAGTTATTAACCCATAAACCTCTGGCCTCCCACATCACTAACACTACATAAATACATTAACCCCTAAACCTAACCCTAACGTAACCCTAAGCATAAGTCTAACCCTAACACCCCCTAACTTAAATATAATTAAAATCTAAAATAAAACTTACAATTATTACCTAAATAATTCCTATTTAAAACTAAATACATACTTACCTGTAAAAAAAACCCTAAGCGAGCTACAATATAGCTAATAGTTATATTGTAGCTATCTTAAGTTTTATTTTTATTTCACAGGTAAGTTTGTATTTATTTTAACTAGGTAGACTAGTTATTAACTATTTACTAACTACCTAGTTAAAATAAATACAAATGTACCTGTAAAATAAAACCTAACCTGCCTTACAATAAAACCTAACATTACAATCAAATCATATAAATTAAATTAATCAAATACAATTATCTAAATTTCAAAAAAAACACTAAATTACACAAAATAAAAAACAAAATTATCAAATAAAAAAAACGAATTACTCCTAATCTAATAGCCCTATCAAAATAAAAAAGCCCCCCCCAAATAATAAAACCCCTAGCTGTCATGTCATAACATGATATGCTACCACTTTAAGAGTAGATCTCAACCTCTTTTGAATTCTCAATATAAGGATCATCAATCCCACAATTCATTGCTTGATTATAGATGTTGTACTGAGGAAGTTGTTCCCAACTCTCTCCCTCTCTTACATTCATTAGTTAGCCAAGTCTCTCAACTTAGTATTCCCCCAATAGTGATACTTATTTTATTAATAACTTTTCCTGTTGCACGTTGTTTCCAGAAGTCAAGTTCTAGATTTAAGTCTTCAGGTACCTTATACTATCTGCAGCAATCCAGACTTCAGCTGCTATCCTCCTGTCAGTGTCTGCAGCGTACCGCTGCCACTGAATCTCTGAACACGCTGAACTTAGTGACGTCACTCAAAGCCGACAAAGACAGACTTCGGACCTCGCCAGACCGGAACGGACGCTAAGGCCTTAGCTGCAATTCTCACAGAAGTAAGAACTTACACATTTATCCTACGGTATTCGGACAGGTATGTGTACACTGAATATTGACTTTGACGCTCTAACAGACTTTTGTGAAGGTGACAGATGTAATCAAATGTGATTCAAAAATAACACATACTTATCTGCATTATCAGTTGTTTATTCTCCTGATCTATGATTGGACTCACCTGCTGGGATTTCATATATCAAAAGACATGTTAAGATCCAATTCCACAGTCAATCCTTGCAATGCATAAGACTTTAACTATCTCATTACCATCTGTTACCCCAAACAAGTGTGTTTCCTAATAGCATATCCAGCTAAACTAGTGTGTATCCTAATAGAAAATCCAGCTCAGTATTATTACGATATTCAACTCTGGTCCAAACCAAACTAGATAGTATTACTAATTGATCCTCATTCATAAGATATTCTCATCTTTGCATATTTCTAAAAATATTTTAACCTGAGAGTTAATCTCAAAACAAACTGTTAATTTGTGTATTTTATCTTCAATCCATAATACCTGAATAAATATGCTTCCATTCTGGTTCCTATTACCCTAAGACCTGAGTAATAGGTTGTATTGGAAGCAAACACTCAGTCAAAACATAGTGTTTATCATTTACTATATGTAATGTTATATCACACTAGCCTACACTAAACTGCCAATAACCCTTAAAAGAACCTTTTGTGGGGCATTGCCCCAAAAATAACAGCTTTTTTACTTGGCAATAAAAATTACAAACACCCCCCAACAGTAAAACCCACTACCCACCCACCCAACCAAACCCACCAAAAAAAATCTATCTAAATAAACCTAAGCTAACCATTGCCCTGAAAAGGGCATTTGGATGGGCATTGTCCTTAAAAGGGCATTTAGCTCTTTTACGTTGCCCAAACCCTAATCTAAAAATAAAACCCACCCAATAAGCACTTAAAAAAAAATAACACTAACCCCCGATGATCCACTTACAGTTTTCAAAGACCGGACATCCATCCTCATCCAGCCGGCGAAGTCCTCATCCAAGCGGGCAGAAGTCCTCATCGAAGCCGGCAGAAGTCTTCCCCCAAGCGGGCAGAAGTCCTTTTGAAGGGCCTTTTGTGGGGCATTTCCCCAAAGATAACAGCTTTTTTATCTGGCAATAACAATTACAACCCCCCCCCCCCAGCAGAAGTCTCCATCCAGACGGCATCTTCTATCTTCATCCATCTGGTGTGGAGTAAGTCCATCTACAAGACATCCGATCGTTGCTGGAAATTGAAGTTCACTCTAAGTGACGTCATCCAAGATGGCGTCCCTTACATTTTGATTCTATCAGCCAATAGGAATTAAAGGGGAAAAATCCTATTGGCTGATCCAATCAGCCAATAGAATTGAGCTTGCATTCTATTGGCTGATTGGAATAGCCAATAGAATGCAAGCTCAATCATATTGGCTGATTATCAAGACTTCTGCCCACTTGGATGAAGACTTCTCCTGGCTGGATGAGGATGGATGTCCGGTCTTCAAAAACTGTAAGTGGATCTTCGGGGGTTAGTGTTAGGTTTTATTAAGGATTTATTGGGTGGGTTTTATTTTTAGATTAGGGACTTTGGGCAATAAAAAAGAGCTAAATGCCATTTTAAAGGCAATGCCCATCCAAATGCCCTTTTCAGGGCAATGGGGAGCTTAGGTTTTTTAGTTCGGATTTTATTTGGGGGGTTTGGTTGTGTGGGTGGTGGGTTTTACTGTTGGGGTTTTTTTTGTATATTTTTTTTTACAGGTAAAAGAGCTGATTTCTTTGGGGCAATGCCCCACAAAAGGCCCTTTTAAGGGCTATTGGTAGTTTAGTTTATGCTAGGGTTTTTTTTATTTTGGGGGGCTTTTTTTATTTTGATAGGGCTATTAGATTAGGTGTAATTAGTTTAAATATCTGATAATTTCTTTTTTTATTTTGTGTAATTTAGTGGGGGTTTTTGTAATTTAGTTAATTGTATTTATGTAATTTATTTAATTGTAGTGTAAGGTTAGGTGTTAGTGTAAGGTTTTATTTTACAGGTATTTGTATTTATTTCAGCTAGGTAGTAAGTAAATAGTTAATAACTATTTAGTAACTATTCTACCTAGTTAAAATAAATACAAACTTGCCTGTGAAATAAAAATAAAACCTAAGAGGGGGCAGAGCCGGACGCGGTGGAAATGGCTGCATAAACCCAGAGCTCCGAAATACCAGCTCGACAGAACAACACTAATGGCATAATACACCAAAGCCCAACTCCTATAAACAGTGTATAAGAGTTACCGGAACACTGGACTAAAAGATTAGATACCGGACCTATCACCTTATCACCTCTTACTTGAGTTTTTCGGAGCACATAAAAACCGGGAGCCGCCATCTTGCCCTGTAATATCTTTCAGCAGACAGGGTTTTTAGGCGCAGCCTGAAATATTTAAGCTCTGATCGGAAGGCGGACAGTTGAAGGAGGAGGCAGCTATCAAAATGGCAAACAAGCCACACCAGGTACTGAAAACTCCTTGCTAAAAGACGATGATACTCATCAGACTGTAACGGCTCCCACATGGCACAGTTAGTTCATTCCCTGCAAATTTACACAAAGGTGCTGTCACACCATTACAATTGTTACATAGCCATCTTTAGAAACGGCCCTTCACATAGCAGCTGTCCATTCACCAGAGCCCCAAATAATTCTGTTGTGACTGTTTGGATTAACTTATAAAGACCCCTCTGAGTACACACATATCACAGAGTTAAAGACAAGGGGATAGAGCCCAAACAGCTGGACAATAGCTAAAAGTAATCTGAGGACAGATAACAGCTCCCTACAACACAAAAGCATAGCCACAAGGTGTAGTATCAGTGCAGAGATGGCGGCTAGGAAACAAATAAAGCCTGTCAAACTCACCAAACCGCTAGCAGCAAAAGAGCACCTAGCTAAAAACTTTTTCACTGGCAACCTGAGACTATCTGCAGTATCTGACCCTGAGGTACCTTCATCACCCAATAGGGATCTTAATGATTCCAGCCCAATCTCACCAGCTCAGGACCCCATGACAAAAGTCCCAACATCTATACTTTCCTCTCTAGCTTCAAAGCAGGACATAGCTGAAATCATCAGATCCTGTATAAAAGAGGATATGGCGGAACTTAAGCAAGACATGCACTCCTTGGGGTTCCAAGTTGAGGCACTAGATGACACCTCAGGTCAAACCAACGAAACCATCACATCTCTACAAGAGCAAGCAGAACAACAATCCTCTCTCTTAGATACACTACACGATAAGATAGAGGATTTAGAGAACCGGGGCCGGAGGAGAAATTTAAGAATTAGGGGGATACCAGAGTCTGTTCTACCTAAGGTCTTAATGACCTACCTCCCAGCTTTATTTCAGCATCTAACTGGGTCTCAAACAGCGGATAGTATTCAGTGGGATAGAGCCCACTGAGCATTACGGCCTAAACCGCCAGATACGGCTCCACCTAGGGACATAGTCATCAAGTTTAAGCAGTTCAGGGAAAAAGAGGAACTTTTAAATGCCTCCAGGAAAAATCAACCAGTGCGTATGGTCCTACAGTTTTATGCGGACCTTTCACCACGTACGCTCCAGAGAAGGAGAGAATTAAATCCCCTAACTACTCTGCTAAGAAAACTTTACAGATGGGGATTCCCCTTCCACCTATATGTCCTGCACAGGAATTGGAAATTAATCTGCAAAACCATTGATGATATCCCGAATTTCTGCAGAGCCTTGGATCTAGATCCTCCAGAGCACAGCGACAGAGAGCTTGCAGCGGAACAACCGGTCCACAAAAGAGCAAAGCAACACAGAGAGGAATGGCAGCACATGTCCACCTCCCACAAAACCAAATCCCGTAACCTAAGCTTGTCCACTCCAAAGAAGAACAGGCCAATAAATGCAGCAGAATTACATAAGCGGCAGCAAACGCCTGAGAAAACCTGAAGAACTTTTGAGAAGGTTTCTACCTTAACAAATATAGTCTTAAATCCTGCTAATAACCAACTTTTTCATACACTGTTATTAGCTTCGACAAGAGAATGAAAGTCTCTAGGATCATTAGGACGAGAAGAGTGGTGAGATAATAATATTAGTGACCTGGTCACGAAAAACTTTATAGACACTGGTCCTTCTCTCACTTTCCTTTGTTTTTCGCCTTTCCCTGTCACTTCCCAAATCCCCCACCCCTCCCCACCCAGTGGCACATGCAATATTTTAATGCTAAATTTGAATTATGGTATTATAGGATATGTTATATGTTACAGTGGTTTAATATAGTGAACAATGTAAGCTCAAACATAGAGCTGGTTACCATCTCCAAAATATTTGAACTTGACTCAAAGTGAATGTTTAAAATCAACCCTTTAGGCTGCTCCTTTGGGTGAATGTTATATGTTTGTTATTTAATGTTTATTCGGTCATCATTATATACATGGTATATTGGTCTTGAGGTACACATTTTATATTACAATACAAATCAGGTAACTATGCAGCCTGACCTGGTTTGGCCTCATTATTATGATCACTGCCTAAACGCAAAACACGAATTAAAACATGGCAACTAATAGTAAAACTATCACATTGATAAGTCAAAACACCAAGGGATTAAATTCACCACAGAAGCGATCTATGGCACTCAGAGATCTTCACACACAGGAAAGGGGGGGGGATATCCTTTTTTTACAGGAGACCCATATTTTAAAATCTAAAGAGTCGAAATATCTGGGAAATCACTAAACACAGCACTTCCATAGCTCTTTTGATCACAAAAGAAATGGAGTCAGCATTCTCATAGGTAGACACACACCTTTTACTCATATTAAAACATATACAGATACAGAAGGTAGATTTCTATGTGTATTCGGCCTATTATATGGCACTCAACCCAAACCCATCCATATCGAAAAGCACAACAAAACACCTGTGGAAAATATTTCAAGATCAGACTCTGTTTGACATATGGAGATTCAAGCACCCTAGGCAAAGGGACTATACTTTTTTTTCGTCTCCGCATCTTTCCTATAGCAGGATTGACTACCTATTCACTAACCAAAAGGGTCTTTCTAATGTATTGTCTTCCAGGATGTCACACACAGTTTGGTCTGATCACTCTGTGGTTCTTACGCAAATTGAATGGCCATCAGCACCCAAGGGTGTTTTCCAGTGGAAACTGGAGGATGGCTTACTCAATGCCCCAGAATTTAAAACTAAATTAGAAAAGCTTCTCCCAGAATATTTTCAACTTAACACTCTTCCAGACACGGACCCCTATGTAGTATGGGAAGCGCATAAGTGTTACATTAGGGGTGAATTTATTAAAAGACAGGCGTATGTTAAAAAGAAAACACGTTTACTATATCAACAGGCACCAGATCTATTAGCCAAATTAGAGTATGCACACAAGCAAAATCCACTAGACTCACAAACCTCCGTCGAACTAGAAAAAGCTAGAAAAATGGTCCAAGAGCAGTTACTTAAAGAAGCAAATACGTTAGCCCTCAAAACTAAACAAAAATTCTATTTTGAAAATAATAGAGCAGGGAAACTATTAGCACACACCCTTAAACTTAAAAAGTTAAGAACCTTTGTACATGAATTAAAGACACCCACAAACAAAAAAGTAAATACTACCCCAGAGATCCTTTCCCAATTTGTGCAGTATTATTCTAAACTCTATAATTTAAAGAAGGATAGTACCCCAAAAGACTTAAATGCTGACATTAAAGATTATCTGTCATCAGCTTCTCTCCCACGGTTAACTACAGAGCAGAGAGGAATTAGAAGCCCCTATCACTGCAACAGAAATCCTTATGGCCCTTAAGCAATTACCCAATGGCAAGAGCCCCGGTCCTGACGGATTCTCAGTACAATATTCTAAACAATTTGCCCCCATCTTACTTCCACACTTATGTATAATCTTTAACAGGACTGACTGTCAGCATCCCTTCCCCTTTTCCATGTTGGAAGCTCATATCTCAGTCATCCCTATACCCGGAAAACAACAAGATACCCCTGCTAATTTTCGCCCTATATCATTCTTAAATGTGGACATCAAGCTATATGCTAAAATCATAGCTATCAGGCTCAATAAATACCTACCCCAACTCATACATCCATACCAAGTTGGATTTGTACCTCACAGAGAGGCATGTGACAATACCATTAAAGTATTAAATTTGTTAGAATATTCTCAAATTAATAATATCCCCTCGATTTTCCTAGCCATTAGCGCCGAGAAGGCCTTTGATAGGCTGGACTGGCAATTTCTCAAAATTACGTTATCCCAATTTGGCTTAGGGGACCAGCTTATAGAGAAAATCTTTGCCCTATATCATAATCAGAAAGCCTGCATCAAATTAAATGATTCCCTTTCGGACCCTTTCCACATTTTCAATGGAACGAGACAGGGCTGCCCCCTCTCCCCCCTATTGTTCATATTGGCCATAGAAGTCTTAGCTACCAAAGTTAGATCAAGTGAAAAGATATATGGAATACAAGTAGGAGACACACAATACAAAACATCACTATATGCCGACGATGTCCTCTTTACAATAACCCTCCCAGAAATAACCATCCCTACATTAATGACAGAAATTGAATCGTACAGGGTCATGTCAAATTTTAAAATAAACACATCTAAATCGGAATTCCTGAGTATTGCAATTGACACTGAGATGACCAATAAGATAACCCAGTTATATCAGTTCATCCACCAACACAGCTCGTTAAAATATTTGGGGGTACAAATTGCAAAATCGTCGGATTCACTTTTTACACTGAATTACCAAAAACTCCTAAACACCATACGAATAGACATGGATAATTGGCAAAATAAAAATCGTTCCTGGTTGTGGAAAATACAAGCTTATAAAATGAGTATACTTCCGCGCTTCCTCTACTTATTTCAGACAGTGCCCATCACTATGCCTACACACTTTATCTGTACAGCGCAAACTATGGCAAATACATTTATCTGGGCACATAAAAGGAGCAGAATAGCTAAAACCACACTTTATAGGAATCGAAATAGGGGAGGGCTTGGAGTCCCAAACCTTGACTATTACAAACAGGCAGGACAATTGATTAGAATTGTGGATTGGTGTAAAAATGCACACAGCAAAGAGTGGGTTAAATTAGAACATGATTTGGCTGATACAAAAAGCTTGGGGGCTGTGTGCTGGACACGTACACAATACAGGGATACTCATTCATATAACTCTACTCTAATCAAGAACACTTTAGCGACATGGGACTCTCTAATAAAGGCTCGACATGGCATTTCCACAATTCCATCCCCTCTCACCCCCCTATTGCATAATGGGGAATTTCCTTCACATCAACAAAATTGGAATGGCACCCAGTATAGTATCATTACTGGTTTGCCATGTTATTCAGTGATGGATCAAGGGGCACTCCTGTTGAGGGCATCATTAGTGGACAAACATATTCCATACTTCCACAGATGGTTCGACTACCTCCAAATGTCTCACTTTTTAATGCAGAACAAAGATAAACAACACTTAGTTAGAAATCTAAACCCGTTTGAGCTTTTATGCTGGTCTACACAACCTTTGAAGGGCTCACTTTCAGCAATATATAAAATTCTAATAGATAATCATTCTAGGGAACTCCCCACATACACCAAGGTATGGGAATCAGAATTAGGTTTCGAGGTTGCACAGGAGACCTGGAATAGGATCTTTCAACAGATGAGCAAATCACCATCATCAAAGAGTATAACAGAGACCAACATGAAAATATTGGGGCGATGGTATCTTCACCCCAGCAGATTAGCAAAAATCTATAAACAATAGAATCCATTGTGTTGGAGGGCTTGCAAACAGAATGATACGCTATATCACATTTGGTGGGACTGCCCCATATTACAACCCTTTTGGCAAAAGGTACATATAGAAATACAAATAGTCCTCTCACACAATATCCCATATCTCTAACTTTACTGTTTAATAATCCACCCAAGATTAAGTGTAAGTACAAACTAACATTCCTGTATATTATGCTCAGTAGCGCAAAACAACTAATTCCAAGATTATGGAAACAACAATCAATTCCTACAATAGAGGGCTGGAGACAAAACGTCACTTTTCTCTTGTTTTTGGAGAAATATCATTATCAAAAAACAAATAGACTAGACTTCTATTGCGCTATGATGCTTTTCTGGGAGTCGTACACTCTCACCACAAATAGTGCTACCCATCAGACACGAAATACATCCCACACTATATTTAGTTAGACCTCAAGACCTTTAGAGATATACCCACTGTACTAGTTTACTGTAGCGAGCAGCTAATTAGTAGCCCAGGCCGAAACTATTGTTAATTTTGATACAACATGTAAATATGAATCACAACAAAGTTATGTTGTTATATTTTGTTTTCTTTTTATTGTTCTTACGGTTTTGAAAAATGGAAAAAGAAAACCCACAAGCATTATGGACTTTACAGCTTTTAATAGAGACATTGGCCTCTAGTTATTAACGTGTCTACTTACCTGCCTTCGCCGGCCCCAATACGCCCGCCTAAGCTCGCCTACCATCGCTGCCGCAGACCTGAATAATCTCAACCAATCTCGCTGCTCTTCGGCTTTTTCCCAGCTTTATTGCTAGCCTGTCACTAAGCACCCACACTAAACTACACTGTTCTACCCCCTATACCGGCACCCCCGGAGCCCCCCGCAACTAAATAAAGTTAGTAACCCCTAAACCGCCGCTCCCGGACACCGCCGCAACTATAATAAATGTATTAACCCCTAAACCGCCGCTCCCGGAGCCCACCGCCACTTACATTATACCTAGTAACCCCTATCCTGCCCCCCCTATACCGCCGCCACCTATAATAAATTTATTAACCCCTATCCTGATGATCCCGGACCATGCCGCAACTAAATAAATTGTTTAACCCCTAAACCGCAGCTCCCGGACCCAGCCGTCACCTATATTAAACTTATTAACCCCTAATCTGCCCTCCCTACACCGTTGCCACCTATAATAAATTTATTAACCCCTATCCTGCCCCCCCTACACCGCCGCAACCTATAATACATTTATTAACCCCTATCCTGCCCCCCCTACACCACCGCCACTATAATAAAATTATTAACCCCTAAACCTAAGTCTAACCCTAACACCCACCTAACTTAAATATTAATTAAATAAATCTAAATAAATATTACTTTTATTAACTAAATTAATCCTATTTAAAACTAAATACTTACCTTTAAAATTAACCCTAATATAGCTACAATATAAATAATAATTATATTGTAGCTATTTTAGGATTTATTTTTATTTTACAGGCAACTTTCAATTTATTTTAACTAGGTACAATAGCTATTAAATAGTTATTAACTATTTAATACCTACGTAGTTAAAATAAAGAGAAAATTACCTGTAAAATAAAAACTAACCTAAGTTACAATTACACCTAACACTACACTATCATTAAATAAATTATTCCTATTTAAAACTAAATACTTACCTGTAAAATAAACCCTAAGATAGCAACAATGTAATTAATAATTACATTGTAGCTATTTTAGGATTTATATTTATTTTACAGGTAACTTTGTATTTATTTTAGCTAGTTCGAATAGTTATTAAATAGTTATTAACTATTTAATAACTACCTAGCTAAAAGAAATACAAAATTACCTGTAAAATAAATCCTAACCTAAGTTACAATTAAACCTAACACTACACTATCATTAAATTAATTAAATAAATTTCCTACAAATAACTACAGTTAAATACAATCAAATAAACTAACTAAAGTACAAAAAATAAAAAAAGCTAAGTTACAAAAAATAAAAAAAAAGTTACCTTACCAGCCCTTAAAAGGGCCTTTTGTGGGGCATGCCCCAAAGAAATCATCTCTTTTGCCTGTAAAATAAAAATACAACCCTCCCACATTAAAGCCCACCACCCACATACCCCTACTCTAACCCAAACCCCCCTTAAATAAACCTAACACTAACCCCCTGAAGATCATCCTACCTTTAGCCGTCTTCAGCCAGCCGACCACCGATGGAACAGAAGAGGAGATCCGCAGCGGCAGAAGTCATCATCCAAGAGGCGCTGAAGAAGTCTTCCATCCGATTGAAGTCATCATCCAAGGGGCGCTGAAGAAGTCTTCCATCCGATTGAAGTCATCATCCAGGCGGCATCTTCAATCTTCATCCATCCGGAGCGGAGAGGAGCCATCTTCAGGTGAGCCGACGCTGAGCCATCCTCTTCTACCGAAGGACTAACGACGAATGACGGTTCCTTTAAGGGACGTCATCCAAGATGGCGTCCCTCAAATTCTGATTGGCTGATAGGATTCTATCAGCTAATCCGAATTAAGGTAGGAAAAATCTGATTGGCTGATTTAGTCAGCCAATCAGATTGAAGTTCAATCCGATTGGTTTATCCAATCAGCTAATCAAATTGAGCTCGCATTCTATCGGTTGATCGGAACAGCCAATAGAAAGCAAGCTCAATCTAATTGGCTGATTAAATCAGCCAATCAGATTTTTCCTACCTTAATTCCAATTGGCTGATAGAATCCTATCAGCCAATCGGAATTCGAGGGACGCCTTCTTGGATGATGTCACTTAAAGGAACCGTCATTCATCGTTAGTCCGTCGGTAGAAGAGGATGGCTCAGCGTCGGCTCATCTGAAGATGGCTCCGCTCCAGATTGAAGACGCCGCCTGGATGATGACTTCAATCAGATGGAAGACTTCTTCAGCGCCCCTTGGATGAAGACTTCTGCCGCTGCGGGTCTCCTCTTCTGTTCCATTGGTGGTCGGCTGGCTGAAGATGGCTAACGGTAGGATGATCTTCAGGGGGGTAGTGTTAGGTTTATTTAAGGGTGGTTTGGGTTAGAGTAGGGGTGTGTGGGTGGTGGGTTTTAATGTTGGGGGGGTTTGTATTTTTTTTTAACAGGCAAAAGAGCTGTTTTCTTTGGGGCATGCCCCCGCAAAAGGCCCTTTTAAGGGCTGGTAAGGTAATAGAGTTGTTAACTTTTTAATGTAGAATAGGGTAGGGCATTTTTTTATTTTGGGGGGCTTTGTTATTTTATTAGGGGGCTTAGATTAAGTGTAAGTAGCTTAAAATTGTTGTGATATTTTTGAAATGTTTGTAACTTATTTTTTTTATGTTTTGTAACTTATTTTTTTTATTTTTTGTAACTTAGCTTTTTTTATTTTTTGTACTTTAGTTAGTTTTTTTAATTGTATTTCATTCATTTAATTAATTTAATGATAGTGTAGTGTTAGGTTTACAGGTAATTTTGTATTTCTTTTAGCTAGGTAGTTATTAAATAGTTAATAACTATTTAATATCTATTGTAACTAGCTAAAATAAATACAAAGTTACCTGTAAAATAAATATAAACCCTAAAATAGCTACAATGTAATTATTAATTACATTGTAGCTATCTTAGGGTTTATTTTACAGGTAAGTATTTAGTTTTAAATAGTAATAATTTATTTAAGTATAGTGTAGTGTTAGGTGTAATTGTAACTTAGGTTAGTTTTTATTTCACAGGTACATTTCTCTTTATTTTAGCTAGGTAGGTATTAAATAGTTATTAACTATTTAATAGCTATTGTACCTAGTTAAAATAAATTGAAAGTTGCCTGTAAAAAAAAAAAAAATCCTAAAATAGCTACAATATAATTATTATTTATATTGTAGCTATATTAGGGTTTATTTTAAAGGTACGTATTTAGTTTTAAATAGGATTAATTTAGTTAATAAGAGTAATATTTATTTAGATTTATTTAATTAATATTTAAGTTAGGGGGGTGTTAGGGTTAGGGCTAGACTTAGGTTTAGGGGTTAATAATTTTATTATAGTGGCGGCGGTGTAGGGGGGGCAGGATAGGGGTTAATAGGTATTATGTAGGTGGTGGCGGGGTCCGGGAGCGGCGGTTTAGGGGTTAACATATTTATTATAGTGGTGGCGGGGTCCGGGAGCAGCGGTTTAGGGGTTAACATATTTATTATAGTGGCGGCGGGGTCCGGGAGCGGCGGTTTAGGGGTTAACATATTTATTATAGTGGCGGCGGGGCCCGAGAGCGGCGGTTTAGGGGTTAACATATTTATTATAGTGGCGGTGGGCTCCGGGAGCCGCGGTTTAGGGAGTAATAAATTTATTTAGTTGCGGCGGTGTAGGGGGGGACAGATTAGGGGTGTTTAGACTCGGGGTACATGTTAAGGTGTTAGGTGCAGACATCTCCCATAGGAATCAATGGGATGTCGGGCAGCAGCGAATATGAACTTTCGCTATGGTCAGACTCCCATTGATTCCTATGGTATCCGCCGCCTCCAGGGCGGCGGGTTGAAAACCAGGTACGCTGGGCAGGAAAAGTGCTGAGCATATCTGCTAGTTTTTTGATAACTAGCAAAAGTAGTCAGATTGTGCCGAACTTGTGTGCGGAACATCTGGAGTGACGTAAGAATCGATCTGTGTCAGACTGAGTCCGGCGGATCGAAGCTTACGTCACTAAATTCTACTTTTGCCGGTCTCTAGCCTTTGATAACTAAGGCGAATCAGCCTCGCCACAAATACGCTGCGGAATTCCAGCGTATTTGAGGTTGTCGGCTTGATAACTAGAGGCCATTGAGTCATCTGTTATTTAAAGTAACGTCAATCTAACAATTTCTCTGTTATCTCAATGCCCTAGAAATGCATGAACTGTAATGTCTTTTTACTCTGGATCAATAAAGCTTGTTTGAAGGAAAAAAAAAAAAAAAAAAGCATTTAAAGGTCACAGTTCAACACTAAGTTCTTGATTAAACCTAAAGGAGAATCATACTGCTCAACATCTATCTGACATGTATATGAAAGAGCAGTAGTTAAACATGTTAACGTGTGGGATTTTTTTTCATTAAAATCATTTAAATTAAAAAAAAAAAAAAATTATTCATTATTAAATCTGTAAATTTCCTTGGTATCCAATGCTGAAACTCTTTTCTATCACAGCGTACGGAGGTAGGCTCAGGAGCATGTCTTGAGCACTATATGGCAATAGTGTCACAAACCTGAGCCTCCTTCAATATGTTCTCATGGAAAGGAATAAAGTTTTAAGGAATCATCCCATGAAAATAAAGTAAATGTGATAATAGAAAAATAAAATAAAATAAAACCTATGCTAGATACAATGTAACTATTAGTTATATTGTAGCTATCTTAGGATTTATTTTACAGGTAAATATTTAGATTTAAATAGGAATTATTTAGTTATTAATAGTAGGTTTTATTTAGATTTATTTTAATTATATTAAAGTTAGTGGGTGTTAGGGTTAGGATTAGATTTAGGGTTAGGTTTAGGGGTTAATAAATTTAGTATAGTGGCGGCTATGTTGGGGGCGGCAGATTAGGGGTTAATAAATGTAAGTAGGTGGCGGCAATGTTAGGGGTGGCAGATTAGGGGTTAATAATATTTAACTAGTGTTTGCTATACGGGAGTACGGCGGTTTATGGGTTAATATGTGTATTATAATGGCGCCGATGTCCGGAGCGGCAGATTAGGGGTTAATAATTTTATTTTAGTGTTTGCGATGCGGGAAGGCCTCAGGCTCGGTTTAGGGGTTAATAGGTAGTTTATGGGTGTTAGTGTACTTTTTAGCACTTTCGTTATGAGTTTTATGTTACAGCTTTGTAGAGTAAAACTCATAACTACTGACTTTCAGTTTACGGTATGGATCTTGAAGTTTTAGGGTGTACCACTCACTTTGTGGCCTCCCAGGCAGACTCGTAAGTCCCATTGAAAAAGGACTTTTGAAAGCTGCGGTAGTTATGTTGCGTTACGGTCAAAAAAGTGTGCGGTGCCCCCAAATCTGCAAGACTCGTAATACCAGCGTTCGTGAAAAAGAGCCTTAACGCTGCTTTTTCACACATACCGCAAAACTCGTAATCTAGCCGATAGTTAACAGTTAAATCACAAACATGGGTATATCTCAAATTATTATTTTTAGACCATGCTCTTGCGTGGTTATGTCTAACTATGCATGGAGATAAGCCTAGTGGTGGGAGCAGGAAATTCCCTTGCTTCATTGTACACAATCAATCCTTTAAATATTGCCTACAAGTGGAGCAATTATGTTGCACTGAATAGCTGACGCCGAGACAGGTTGAATGTTTACTGGCATGCCTCTAAGGCTGGTATGAGAGGTTAAATCACCTCTTTCACAGCTGATTTTTGTAGATTTCAAAAGCAAACCTCAGCATTGTTAGCTAATTAAATGATGATTGCATATATCAAGTGCTTTGCAAATCCTACCAAGAAGAATATAGAAAAATATTACACCCAAAAACTATAAACTACTTCAGGGAGATATCACCCTTACCCTTACTAAACTCTTTACTACATATCTCATTGCTGAGGAGAGGCCAGCTAATATCTTTACAAATGCCCCTATTTGTCCTTCCAAAATCAGGTAGAGATCCGGAACTTCCAAGTTCATATTGTCCCATATCACTGCTTAACTGTGATTAAAAATTGTTAACCAAAATACTCGCAGATCACCTGGCAAATATGCTTCCATCTATAAATCATAAAGATCAGATGGGATTTATTAAAAACAGATCATCAGTAACTAACTTCAGAAAAACATTCAGTTAGATTACGAGTTGTGCGTTATGAGTGAAAAAGCATCGTTATGGCGCTTTTTCACTACCGCTGGTATTACAGGTGTTGTAGGTATCGCTGTACCGCACACCTTTTTGGTCGTCACGCAACGTAAGTACCGCACTTTTTAAAAAGTCCTTTTTCAATGAGACTTCCACAGCGCCAGTATTACGAGTTTTGCCTGGGAGGCCAAAAAGTGAACGGTACAGCCTATAACTACAAGATCTGTACCGCCATCTAAAGTCAGTAGTTATGAGTTTTACGTTACAAAGCTGTAGCATAAAACTCATAACTAAAGTGTTAAAAAGTACACTAACACCCATAAACTACCTATTAACCCCTAAACCGAGGCCCTCTCGTATCGCAAATACTAAAATAAAATTATTAACCCCTAATCTGCCGCTCCGGAAATTGCTGCCACTATAATGAACATATTAACTCCTACACCGCCACACTCCCGCATCGTGAACACTAGTTAAATATTATTAACCCCTAATCTGCTGCCCCCAATGTCGTTGCCACCTACATACACTTATTAAACCCTAATCTGCTGTCCCTAACATCGCCGCAACCTACATTACTGTTATTAACCCCTAATCTGCTGCCCCCAAAATCGCTGCAACCTAAATACACTTATTAACCCCTAATCTGCTGCCCCCAATGTCACCGCCACTATACTAAAGTTATTAACCCCTAAACTTAACCCTAAGTCTAACCCTAACGTAACCCTAACCCCCACTAACTTTAACATAATTAAAATAATTCCAAATAAATATTACAATTAATACCTAAATTATTCCTATTTAACCCTTTCGTGACAGGGTTAAAGTGTCTACATCGGAACACCTGTTCCGATATAGACAAATTGAAACTACGCGATCGTGCATACGATCGCGAGATTTCAATTATTGGATCGCATCTGGGGGGCGTCCCTACAACCCTAGGAACGCCCTAAAGACCACGATCAAGTCCTTGAAGCGCAAAAGGCTTCAGGACAGCCGTTTGATATGACGTTCTATTCCGTCATAACGGCTTTAAAGCCCAGTGTAAATATGACGGAATAGAACGGCATAACAGCGTTAAAAGGTTAAAACTAAATAAATACTTACCTGTAAAATATAACCTAAGCTAGCTACAATATAACTAATAGTTATATTGTATCTAGCTTATGTTTTATTTTTATTTCACAGGTAAGTTTGTATTTATTTTAACTAGGTAGAATAGTTATTAAATAGTTATTAACTATTTACTAATTACCTAGTTAAAATAACTACAAATTTACCTGTAAAATAAAACCTAACCTGTCTTACAGCAAAACCTAACATTACACTAAAAATAAATAAATTACATTAATCAAATACAGAAATTGCATTCTATTGGAACAGCCAATAGAATGCAAGCTCAATCCCATTGGCTGATTGGGTCAGCCAATAGGATTGAAGCTCAATTCTATTGGCTGATTGCATCAGCCAATATGATTTTTTACCATTTAATTCCTATTGGCTGATAGAATTCTATCAGCCAATCAGAGTTCAAGGGACTTCTGCCCGCCTGGATGATGACTTCTTGCCGCTTGGATGAAGACTTCTCCCGGCTTCATTGAGGACTTCTTGCCGCTTGGATGAAGACTTCTCCTGGCTTCATTGAGGACTTCTTGCTGCTTGGATGAAGACTTCTCCTGGCTTCGGTGAGGACTTCTTGCTGCGTGAATGAGGACTTTGCCGGCTGGATGAGGATGGATGTCTGGTTTCCCAAAACTGTAAGTGGATCTTCAGGGGTTAGTGTTAGGTTTTATTAAGGGTTTATTGGGTAGGTTTTATTTTTAGCTTAGGGTTTGGGCAATGTAAAATAGCTAAATGCCCTTTTAAGGGCAATGCCAATCCAAATGCCCTTTCCAGGCATATATATTCTTCTGTCAGTGTTTCTACTCCTGTGACTGTCTCTTAGACTGCCTTCCTGCTGCTCTCTTGTAGCTTGCTCCAAGTTGGTCTCTTCCTCTGTCTTAGTGAATCTCTCAGCCACTCTATGCATGCTTTTGTGTCCTTTTGTGTGAGTGCTCCCCCCTTTCAGCGAGTTCAGCTAACAGACCGCAGAATGAAACTCTGACGTAAGACTGACCTATCAAAGAACATCAACATCATTTTGAATAATGCAGTTGGACTTTTAATACTAAACTTAGATGTTTTTTTTCTTTTACATCCTTGTAGTTTGTAATTTTAAGGAGTTCCATATGTGGTCTTTTGAATCATATAATCATTTAATTTATGTTTTTTTTTTAGTTTTTTTTAATAGTAATGCATTTAGCCGCTGTTAATGCAGATTTGATATTACAGTGTGTAACCATCAAATCATTATTGTGTATTCACTATTATCTGCTACCTGTATGTCCTCAAGGTCAGAGGACTTAATGCTAATGTTAATAGGATGTGCATCTTATTATTTACATTAAAACATGGCTATTTATAAAGATAATGGAGGATTGTATGGGTGTCCAGAGGAGGGGAAAAGTCTCTTTTCCCTGGAATTTTGCTCTACTTATCTAAGCTCAAGAACCCAACTGAGTCATTCCATTGATTCCAATGAGCCACTCTTTTTAAAATAATGTGCAATTTTAATGTGCTTAACTCTCTCCTGTTGGTCATGTTGCACTGATAGTACTTTGTCTAGGTCATTTTATCATTTTGACCCCCTTGGAAAAAATTCTGCAGCTTGTTCTACTTTAAACAAAATGTGTTTTAATGATTTTTATATAAACATAACACAGTGTAACAGATTGAGCAATTCTGCACAAATATTTAAACAAAATGTACTCTTATGGATAATCTTATATTTGAAATTGTAGCTTAATTAATTGCCCAAGTGTTTTGATACATTTTACTAGCATGAGCATCTAAATACCTCAATCCCATGGATGAATACAGCTAAATTCTCTATGACAAGGCTTCATAAACCCTCAGGCCCATGTAAATATAATTTATTATGTCTTGCACTGACTTAAAGGGACACTAAACACAATTTTTTTTTCTTTCATGATTCAGATAGAGCATGCAATTTAAAGCAACTTTCTAATTTACTCCTATTATCAATTGTTCTTTGTTCTCTTGCTATCTTTATTTGAAAAAGAAGGCATCTAAGCTAAGGAGCCAGACAATTTTTGGTTTAGACCCTGGACAGCACTTGTTTATTGGTGCTGTTCAATCAGCAAGGACAACCCAGGTTGTGAACCAAAAATGGGCCGGCTTCTAAACTTACGTGCTTGCTTTTCAAATAAAGATAGCAAAAGAATGAAGAAAAATTGATAATATAAGTAAGTTAGAAAGTTGCTTAAAATTGCATGCTCTATCTGATTATGAAAGAAAAAAATTGGGTTCAGTGTCCCTTTAACCAGTTTTATATATCATAATAGATTTATTTTTTTAAAGAAAATGTAAGTGCATAACTACAGGTAAATAAGATTTCCTGTAACTGAGACTTACAATAATTATTACAAAAGTTATATTAATAACTTTTAGATAACATGGCCTTGATTGCAATGTATCAGGGGCTATGTTTTTGGCTGTTTTTCGGGACCAAAAAAGCTACTTTTACATTCTGTGCAAGATGTCGACTGACTCTCACACTTACAAATGGGTTTTCAGTAAATAGAAAAAAGTTTTATTTACCCTATAGAGACAAAAACTTCTCAGCAACCACAATACATTTTCGTCTCACTTTCCAACTACTTTTAAAGACCAGTTTAGGCTTTTCAAATTTGGCACCTCAAGGCACTTGATAAGTCCTGGGAAGGACTTTTTTGGGTATCTGTTAGACTATTTTACATCTATTTTCAAACAGTCTTTTAGCTTGCACCTATATTAAACACAGTGAAATTGCAATTGGAAACATCCCTAGAGGTTTGTTAACATACATACATACATTATAGTGATTGTCACTTGCAGTACTGGCATTTTTAAAATAGTGCTTTTACAGGAGATTGCTTAGTCGCAGCTTTCAGAGTTAACTATTGCAATCTGTTTCCATCCACACCACTGCTAACGCATCTAAATGTATGGTTATATTGTTCTACCATTTGATTACTGTTAATATAAAAGCCACAACTTTGCTGTGATAACAATTGCTATTGTAATTGCCTACTTCTAATAGAGACTCTATTAAACTATATGTATTATTTCTATCATTTGTTAAAAGCCCGGTAACATTTTGGCGTGAACTGGAACAATATGACGGATACAAGTTTCTATGAGAAAGACTGGATTTTTATTTTTTATAGGATTTTCACTTTTCTTTTAAACTTTAATTTGTGACCCCACTTCCTTGCTGCTTAGAACATTTCTAAGAGACCATGCTAAATCCAAACTTGTTCATATATTACTGAACTCGTAATCTGGAATGCGCATTCATGACCGTGTGTTCAATATATGCACTAATGTGAACGAGTTTGCACTACTTATTCACAGCGGAGGGTTTTTAACAAAATATACAATATAGCTTTGTGATCCCAAATAACTCCAAATTGTGATCACAATTAGCTCCAAATTTTAGCCGGTAATCAAAAAACATTTCCTGGAACCAATAGTCGATAGATTGCGATTCAACCCCAATATTAGAAAATTTTAAATGATTAGCAAAACTTACAGTAAATACTGCCAATACACCAATATTTATACAATTTGTCATGCAAAAATATTTTGTTTTCTATTAGGTGTTTTTGTATTAGAAAACAAAATATATTGTAGTTATTCCTAAGACATAAGCTCCTTGTTTTTACATGTGGAAGTCAGACTTCATACACATACATAAATCATACCTAAAGACTACACACATGCACACTATGCAAATGCTACACAAACACTACTTACACAGCACATACATGCACATCACACACAAAATACAACTAGTAAGATTTTGGAAGAAAAAAAAATCATGCTAATGTCAGAGGTAAAGTTATTAATATAAAGTTAAAAGCATGGACATTTCAGAAATTAAAATCTTCCACCCAGACACCCACATAGTTATAGCACAATATAAAATAGCATCCTATAATATAAAAGGCCAAGTGTGTTTGTCCGAAGCTGTCATGTGCAGTAGAGACAGCACGAGGACAAACACACCTGGCCATTGAGTCCCTAGCTGATCTGTGGCAGAAGTGGGCGTGGCTGGGCGTGAGCAGGGGGCGTGGCCAGCTTGAAGGGGCGTGGTCGGGTGTGAATGACCGTGAAGTGAGCATGGTCGGTTTTGAAGGGGCGTGGCTGGGCACGGTCGCTCGATAGAGGGCAGAAAGATAGAGAGGGGGGAGAGATAGAGAGAGGGGGAGAGAGAGGGGGGAAAGAGAGAGAGAGGGGGAAGAGATGGGGGATAGAAAGAGAGGGGGGGAGAGAGAGAGGGGGGAGAGAGAGGGGGGGAGAGAGAGGGTGGGAGAGAGAGGGTGGGAGAGAGAGAGAGGGGGGAGATAGAGAGAGAGAGGGGGGGAGAGAGAGGGGGGGAGAGAGAGAGGGGGGAGAGAGAGAGAGAGAAAGAGAGAGAGAAGGGGTGGGAGAGAGGGGGGAGAGAGGGTGAGCAAAAGAGAGGGGAGGAGAGAGCACAAAAGAGAGGGGGAGAGAGAGAGCGCAAAAGAGAGTGGGAGAGAGAGAGAGCAAAAGAGGGGGGAGAGAGAGCACAAAAGAGAGGGGGGAGAGAGCGCAAAAGAGAGGGGGGAGAGATAGCGCAAAAGAGAGGGGGAGAGAGAGCGCAAAAGAGAGGGGGAGAGAGAGCGCAAAAGAGAGGGGGGAGAGAGAGCGCAAAAGAGAGGGGGAGAGAGAGCGCAAAAGAGGTGGGGGGGAAAGAGAGCGCAAAATAGAGGGGGAAGAGTGCAAAAGAGAGGGGGAGAGAGAGCGCAAAAGAGAGGGGGGAGAGAGCGCAAAAGAGAGGGGGAGAGAGAAAGCAAAAGAGAGGGGGAGCGAGAGCACAAAAGAGAGGAGGGGAGAGAGAGCGCAAAAGAGAGGGGGGGAGAGTGCAAAAGAAAGGGTAGAGAGAGAGCGCAAAAGAGAGGGGAGAGAGCACAAAAGAGAGGGGGAGAGAGAGAGCGCAAAAGAGAGGGGGGAGAGAGAGCGCAAAAGAGAGGGGGGGAGAGAGTGCAAAAGAGATGGGGGAGAGAGAGAGAGCAAAAGAGATGGGGAAATGAGAGAGCACAAAAGGGAGGGGGAGAGAGAGAGAGCGCAAAAAAGAGGGGGAGAGACAGAGCGCAAAAGAGAGGGGGGAGAGAGATAGTGCAAAAGAGATGGGGAGAGAGAGAGAGCGCAAAAGAGAGGGGGGAGAGAGAGAGAGCTCAAAAGAGAAGGGGGAGAGAGCTCAAAAGAGAGGGGGAGAGAGAGCAAAAGAGAGGGGGGAGAGAGAGAGAGAGCAAAAGATAGGGGGGAAGAGCGCAAAAGAGAGGGGGAGAGAGAGCACAAAAGAGAGGGGGGAGAGAGCACAAAAGAGAGGGGGGGAGAGCACAGAAGAGAGGGGAGAGAGCGCAAAAGAGAGGGGGGAGAGAGAGAGAGGGCAAAAGAGAGGGGGGAAGAACGCAAAAGAGAGGGGGAGAGAGTGCACAAAAGAGAGGGGGGAGAGAGCACAAAAGATTGGGGGAGAGAGTGCAAAAGAGAGGGGGGAGAGAGAGCGCAAAAGAGAGGGGGAGAGCGCAAAAGAGAGGGGAGAGAGAGAGCACAAAATAGAGGGGGAGGGAGAGAGCGCAAAAGAGAGGGGGAGAGAGAGAGCAAAAGGGAGGGGGAGAGAGAGAGCGCAAAAGTGAGGGGGAGAGAGAGAGCGCAAAAGAGATGGGGAGAGAGAGAGCGCAAAAGAGATGGGGGAGAGAGAGCGCAAAAGGGAGGGGGAGAGAGTGCAAAAGAGAGGGGGAGAGAGAGAGAGCGCAAAAGAGATGGGGGAGAGAGAGCGCAAAAGAGAGGGGGGAGAGAGAGAGCTCAAAAGAGAGGGGGGGTGAGAGAGCTCATCAGAGAGGGGGAGAGAGAGAGAACAAAAGAGAGGGGGAGAGAGAGAGAGCAAAAGGGGGGGTGAGCGTAAAAGAGAGGGGGAGAGAACGCAAAAGAGGGGGGGGAGAGTGCAAAAGAGAGGGGAGAGAGCTCAAAAGAGAGGGGGGAGGGAAAGAGCGCAAAAGAGAGGGGGAAGAGCGCAAAAGAGAGGGGGAGAGAGTGCGCAAAAGAGAGGGGGGAGAGAGCGCAAAAGAGGGGGGGAGAGAGAGTGCAAAAGAGAGGTGGCAGAGAGAGCGCAAAAGAGAGGGGGAGAGAGAGCACAAAAGAGAGGGGGAGAGAGAGTGCAAAAGAGAGGGGGGAGAGGGGGAGAGAGTGCAAAAGAGATGGGGGAGAGAGAGAGCACAAAAGAGATGAGGAGAGAGAGAGCGCAAAAGAGATGGGGGAGAGAGAGAGCGCAAAAGAGAGGGGGAGAGAGAGAGCGCAAAAGGGAGGGGGAGAGAGAGAGCACAAAAGAGAGGGGGAAGAGAGAGTGCAAAAGAGAGGGGGAGAGAGAGAGCACAAAAGAGATGGGGAGAGAGAGAGAGTGCAAAAGAGAGGGGGAGAGAGAGCTCAAAAGAGAGGGGGGAGAGAGAGAGCTCAAAAGAGAGGGGGAGAGAGAGAGCAAAAGAGAGGGGGGAGAGATAGAGAGTGCAAAAGAGAGGGGGGGAAGAGCGCAAAAGAGAGGGGGAGAGAGAGCGCAAAAGAGAGGGGAGTGAGCGCAAAAGAGAGGGGGAGAGAGAGAGCGCAAAAGAGAGGGGGAAGAGTGCAAAAGAGAGGGGGAGAGAGAGCGCAAAAGAGAGGGGGGAGAGAGTGCAAAAGAGGGGGGAGAGAGAGCACAAAAGAGAGGGGGAGAGAGAGCGCAAAAGAGAGGGGGGAGAGAGTGCAAAAGAGGGGGGGGAGAGAGAGCGCAAAAGAGGGGGGGAGAGAGAGCGCAAAAGAGAGGGGGGAGAGAGAGCGCAAAAGAGAGGAGAGAGAGAGCACAAAATAGAGGGGGAGAGAGAGAGTGCAAAAGAGAGGGGGAGAGCGCAAAAGAGAGGGGAGAGAGGGGGAGAGAGTGCAAAAGAGATGGGGGAGCGCAAAGAGATGGGGGAGAGAGAGATCGCAAAAGAGATGGGGGAGAGAGAGAGAGCAAAAGAGAGGGGGAGAGAGAGAGTGCAAAAGAGAGGGGGAGAGAGAGCGCAAAAGAGAGGGGGAGAGAGAGCGCAAAAGAGAGGGGGAGAGAGAGAGCGCAAAAGAGAGGGGGGAGAGAGAGCTCAAAAGAGAGGGGGAGAGAGCTCAAAAGAGAGAGGGAGAGAGAGCAAAAGAGAGGGGGAGAGAGAGAGCACAAAAGAGAGGAGGGGAAGAGCGCAAAAGAGAGGGGGAGAGAGAGCGCAAAAGAGAGGGGGGAGAGAGCGCAAAAGAGAGGGGGGAGAGAGAGCGCAAAAGAGAGGGGGGAGAGAGAGCACAAAAGAGAGGGGGGAAAAGCGCAAAATAGAGGGGGAGAGAGAGAGCACAAAAGAGAGGGGAGAGAGAGTGCAAAAGAGAGGGGGAGAGAGTGCAAAAGAGATGGGGGAGAGAGAGAGCACAAAAGAGATGGGGGGGAGAGAGAGCACAAAAGAGAGGGGGAGAGAGAGAGCACAAAAGAGAGGGGGAGAGAGAGAGCGCAAAAGAGAGGGGGGACAGAGAGAGCGCAAAACAGAGGGGGGAAAGAGAGAGTGCAAAAGAGAGGGGGAGAGAGAGAGCACAAAAGAGAGGGGGAGAGAGCTCAAAAGAGAGGGGGAGAGAAAGAGTAAAAGAGAGGGGGAGAGAGAGAGAGCAAAAGAGAGGGGGAGAGGGGGGAGAGAGAGAGCTCAAAAGAGAGGGGGAGAGATAATTATAATATGAGATAAGGGAAATTTTATTAAAATGCTTTTAAAGTTTGGTTAGTAACTAGGGATGGGCGAATGTGTTTATATTCTAATTCGAACGTTAAAACGAATGTTATTGTAGAAATTCGATTTACATAATAGAATGTTGATAAGAACGAATATTCTTAAAAATTTGATTTTCGAATGTTATTTACAGTTTTCGAATGCCACTTTTCGAATTCGAATATTACATTTATAAAACACAATTGTAGACTAGAAACACTATTTCGAATTCGGATGTCACATTCGAATCGAATATCACATTCGAATTTGAATATTACATTTATAAAACACAGTATTAGACTAGAAATTCTATTTCGAATTTGAATGTCACATTCGAATATTACATTTAAAAAACACAGTATTAGACTAGAAATACTATTTCGAATTCGAATGTGACATTCGAATGTAGCATTCGAATTCGAATATTACATTTATTAAACACAGTTGTAGACTAGAAATACTATTTCGAATTTGAATGTCACATTCAAATTCGAATATTACATTTCAAAATTGAATGAATACATAGCTAAACATTCTATTATTCTAACAAATATTTTCGAATTTTATTGAAAAATTCGAAAAAGAAAATTCGAAAATGGAATGTTAGAATGTTATATAAACATTCGAAATTCGATTTGAACGAACGAATGTATAAAAATTTGTTTTAAATTTCAAATTTTTAGAAACATTTGCACATCCCTATTAGTAACTAGTACATTTTTGTTATTGACTTATGTATACTGTATTTATCTATGTATCTATATATCTATTGCTAATCTATCTATTTTTGTATCATCTATCTGTCTCTCTGAATGTCTGTCTGTCTACCTGTCTATCTATCTATCTATCTATCTATCTATCATCTATCTATCATCTATCTACAAAAGTTATCTATCTGTCTGTCTATCTATCTATATATCTATCTATTTTCCTACCTATATATCTATCTACAAAAGATTTAAAACACCTCAATTTACATTAAAGCATAGAAAAAAAGAAAAAATTGTAGTTTAAAATAAATTGTGGAATTGTTATGATTAACAAAATTTAATCTAATTTTTGACTCATCAAAGTAGTCACTTTAGTTGTAACAGCTATACACTCTACTGTCATTCTTCATTAAAAGGAAATCTTTGTTGCAGACTTTCCACAAATGTGCTGCACTTGTAGGTTGCTTTGCTTTCATCCTTCTGTTTATTCCAAATGAGCTTGATGGGTTTTAAGTGTAGAGACTACTGGCCATGCCATGATTTGAAGCCTACAGTCTTGTTCTTTTCTTCTAATGTAGATCTGATAAAGCCTGGAGCTATGTTTTGGGTCATTATTGTGTTGTAGGATTCACCCCTGACCATCTAGGTGTATACCAGAATTAGATGTAATGCATTGCACTGTGTATTAGATGTATTACAGTGCACTGCAAAATGCTGTGGTAGTCTTTTTGGTTCAGGGCGCCAATCACTCTGCAAATCCCAAACTTGTGATCCAGCAAGGGTGTAATAACACAGTCTGTTCCAATACTTATTTTATACAGACAGAGAGTCTGTAAGTAATCAACAAAAGTTGGGACACCTGTAAGAATTGTAAGCAACAACTTTCAAGGCTTAATTTACTTCCATTGCTGCAGAACAACTGTAAGATGCCCTTGATCTATAAAAAAGCCTTAGTTAATAACTAACAAGTAAGTCAAGTAAAATGAACTTGTTTACTTGATTTAAATTTCAATAAAAACATTATGTTCTAAAACTTTCAACCAGTGGTATGTGTGTGTATGTATATATGTGTATATATATGTGTGTATATATATATATATATATATATATATATATATATATATATATATACAGTGCAATTTTGTATTAAAAAAACAGGTGCCTGTACTTATTGATTATTGATTCATATATTGTTCTCAGTAACTTTGAGAAAAGCAAAGGGACAAAGTTATTTACAATGCTTGATATATTTTGCACCACCCTCTTGTGAAAGCTAGAATATTTCAGTGACAATTACAAATGCTATGAGGTGGCAGAGGTGATTATAGGCTTGCCACCTCAGCCATGTTATTCTGGACACTTATAAGTTACACATGGTGCAGGGTGGAATATGAATAGTACATATAAAAAGTGCTGTCCAGAAACACAATACATGTCCCTCCCTGCACATCCCGCAGCATGTGTAACTCATAAGTGTCTAGGAAAACATGGCTGAGGTGGCAACCCTAGGTGATTACCCTCACACAAAAAGCAATAGATAGATAGATAGATAGATAGATAGATAGATAGATAGATAGATAGATAGATGATAGATAGATAGATAGATAGATAGATAGATAGACATATGGGCAGACAGACAGATATATGGGCAGACAGACAGACAGATAGACAGATAGATCGATATCTTTAGATAAACATACACTTTTCTAATTTTATAGCAAACTTTTCTAAGTTGTATCAGTCATATATTCAATTATGTTTTGGTGTAAATTTCTTGTACAAATCAAGAAAGCTCAATTTACTATTAAATAAAATATTGATATACTATTAAAAAAAATATTTTTAACAATCTTAGTAACAGTAGATCACTATATTCCCAATATAAAATTCCATTTAGATATCTATTTGTTTTTCTTCCCCTTAGATAGTGGGAAAAATAAAACAAATATCATTGATAATTATTTACAAATGGTTAATAAATATTTACAATAATTATTTGTTGTAATTGTGCTCCTAAGTTAAATGACTGATTTTTATTTTTGGCTTTCTACTTAAAAGATATGTGAAGCTAAGTACTGTTATTTAATATCCAAGTGTTTGCTGTAAACAAAAACAAAAATAAAAAAAACAAAAACATTCTTTTGTTCCCCGTTTTCAACCTGTGGAAACAGGATGTTGTTAATTGAATGAGTTAATCACCTGTTCTCTAGATACACAAAGCTTTTAGGCTTTCCTTTTGCTGGAAACAAAAGGGAGGCTGAGGCGCAGTGACAGTAAGGATTATGCTTTGTTCGCAATTGCAGACTGATAGTGTGTCAAGCTCCAAAAGGTTCTCAAAAACCGCAAACATAATAATTGGTTCTTTCACACAGGCAGTGGTAAACCACGAAAGGTCTCACAGATGCTGCACATGTTGTTAAGAGCTTAGCTGAATTCCAGTTTACACTTACATGTGTTTTAACCACCATACTATAGAAATCACTCTAACAACTCAACCTCAAGAATTGAAGCCTTTAGGAGAATTACATTTACAACTTCTGTGAAGCTTTCCTCTTCACTTACAAGGACTCACATTTTTTTACACAGTGTAAATTATTGGACTCCTGGCAGACTATATTTACTTTTAGCAGCAAGAACAAATATGCACAACTAAGTAGCCACTTAACAAATGTCATGGTATTTAATATAATGGCATGCCCAATATTCTTGTAAGTATTTAAAGTAAATATACCTTAAGTGGTATACAATAAGCTATAGATTGCAAAGAAGAAAACTATATTTTAAAAAAATGGATATCACAAGGATCTGTGCGACAAAAATATGGGTCTCCAACTGATCCAATATACCCCAGGAGCATTTCCATGTTTTATACATAAAATAGTTTATAAGTTTTCACAGTTTTATAAGTACTAAGAACTAGATTACAAGCTGAGTGTCTAAGTCCAAGAGTTTTGCGGTACTAATATCACTTAAAAATATTCACAAAGCTTGCATTTTAGCATTCAGTTTACAAGTAAATTGCAAAAGATTATTTTGTGCATAGTAGTATTGTGCGTGTTACAGTAATCTACAATGGATTGCACAGATGGTAATGACCATTTTAGTTTAATAAGATCCCCCAGGTAATGGATTTCTAATACGGCACATGTTAAATTTTATTTCTGTCTTTTAGCACAGATGCCTAAAGCCATTCTAGCTTGCTGCAGCTCAGGTAAGAGAGTTATTGGTTTATTTATTTGCTATAGACTTTCCACATCAATTAATTGTACAGCGGTTTAGCATACACACATACATACTAGGTTCACACACATATGGGGCACAATCCGATATATGGCGCAGGTTTCGGCGCAAGTGTGGAAACCTGCGCTGCCAGTTGTTTCAGCTCGCAACTCGAGCTATCTTATATACGGCACCGTCAGATGTCGCCAGTGACTTACGGCACTTTAGAAACTGCCACCGCATAAAAAAACTGACTAAGTTATAAAATCTCCCGTACTGTCTAACACGCCTCCCAAACATAGCCCGACACGTATACCCCTCTATCCGCAATCCCCCTCTCACTCCTAATAATAAATATATTAACCCCTAAACCGCTGCTCCCGGACCCCGCCGCCAGCTACATATGTCTTACCCCCTAATCTGACCCCCCTACACCGCCGCCAGCTACATTAATTGTTTTACCCCCTAATGTGAGCCCCTACCCCGCCGCCACCTACATTAACTATATTACCCCCTAATATGATCCCCCTACACAGCCGCCACCTATTTAAACTATATTACCCCCTAATATGATCCCCCTACACCGCCGCCACCTATTTAAACTATATTACCCCCTAATATGATCCCCCTACACCGCCGCCACTTATTTAAACTATATTACCCCCTAATATGATCCCCCTACACTGCCGCCACCTATTTAAACTATATTACCCCCTAATATGATTCCCCTACACCGCCGCCACCTATTTAAACTATATTAACCCCTAATGTGAGCCCCCTACACCGCTGCCACCTATATTATATGTACTACCCCATAATCTGACCCCCTTACACAGCCGCCACCTATATTAAAATTATTAACTCCTAATCTAATCCCCCTATACCGCCGCCACCTATATTAAATTTATTAACCCCTAAAATACTAAAATTTCCCTACCACTAAACCTAAGTCTAACCCTACAAATAGCCCTAAAAAAGGGCTTTTGGCGTGGCATTGCCCCAAAGTAACCAGCTCTATTACCAGCCCTTAAAAGAGCCTTTTGCGGGGCATTGCCCCAAAGTAACCAGCTCTTTTACCAGCCCTTAAAAGGGCCTTTTGCGGGGCATTGTCACAAAGTAATCAGCTCTTTTACATGTAATTTAATCCCCCTACACCGCTGCCACCTATAATAAATGTATTACCCCCTAATCTAATCCCCCTACACCGCCGCCACCTATATTAAATATATTAACCCCTAATCTGAGCCCCCTACACTGCCGCCACCTATATTAACTATATTAACCCTAATTATATTAGGTTTAATATAGTTATTATATTATATATATTAACTATATTAACCCTATCTAACTCTAACACCCCTAACTAAATTATTATTAAAATAAATCTAAATAATATTAATAATATTAACTAAATTATTCCTATTTAAAACTAAATACTTACCTATAAAATAAACCCTAAGATAGCTACAATATAATAATTACATTGTAGCTATTTTAGGGTTTATATTTATTTTACAGGTAACTTGGTATTTATTTTAACTAGGTACAATAGCTATTACATAGTTAATAACTATTTAATAGCTACCTAGTTAAAATAATTACCAAATTACCTGTAAAATAAATCCTAACCTAAGTTACAAATACACCTACACTATCAATAAATTAAATAAACTATAAATATCTAAACTAAAATACAATTAAATACACTAAACTAATTTACAAAAAAACAAACACTAAATTGCAAAAAATAAAAAAAAGATTACAAGAATTTTAAGCTAATTACACCTAATCTAAGCCCCCTAATAAAATAACAAAGCCCCCCAAAATAAAAAAATTCCCTACCCTAATCTAAATTACAAAAAGTAATCAGCTCTATTACCAGCCCTTAAAAGGGCCTTTTGGGGGCATTGCCCCAAAGTAATCAGCTCTTTTACCTGTAAAAAAAAAAGAACACCACCCACATACCCCTACTTTAACCCACCCAATCCCCCCTTAAAAAACCTTAGTCTAACCCCCAAGTGCTCCTTACCTGTCCTGAAGACCGGCGGAGAAGGTCCTGTTCCAGGCGGTGAAGTCTTCTTCCAGGCGGCGACCTCTTCTTCTTCCAGGATCCAGCCGGCGCGGAGTGGAGGAGTTGAAAACCAATGACCGCGGAGCTGAAGACCGTCCATCTGGAGCTGAAGACCAGCGATGCTGGAACAGAAGATCGGCGACGCTGGAACTGAAGACCGAGCCGGAGCGTGGAGGATCCTCTTCATACGATCGCCGCCGTACACTGAATAGGAATTCAAGGTACGCGATTAAAAATGGCGTCCCTTGAATTCCTATTGGCTGATTTGAGCCTTCAAATTCAAATCAGCCAATCGGATGTGAGCTACTTTAATTCTATTGGCTGATTTGAATAGCCAATAGAATAAGAGCTACTGTAAATCTATTGGCTGATTAGAATATCCAATAGAATTACAGTAGCTCTTATTCTATTGGCTATTCAAAGCAGCCAATAGAATTAAAGTAGCTCGCATCCAATTGGCTGATTTGAATTTGAAGGCTCAAATCAGCCAATAGGAATTCAAGGGACACCATTTTTAATCGCGTACCTTGAATTCCTAATGTAGGTGGCGGCGGTGTAGGGGGATTAGATTACAGGTAAAAGAGCTGATTACTTTGTGACAATGCCCCGCAAAAGGCCCTTTTAAGGGCTGGTAAAAGAGCTGATTACTTTGGGGCAATGCCCCGCAAAAGGCCCTTTTAAGGGCTGGTAATAGAGCTGGTTACTTTGGGGCAATGCCAAGCAAAAAGCCCTTTTCAGGGCTATTTTTAATTTAGTTTAGGGTAGGGACAATTTAGTATTTTAGGGGTTAATACATTTAATATAGGTGGCGGCGGTGTAGGGGGGATTAGATTAGGGGTTAATCATTTTAATATAGGTGGCGGCGGTGTAGGGGGATTAGATTAGGGGGTAATATAGTTAAAATAGGTGGCGGCGGTGTAGGGGGCTCACATTAGGGGGTAATAATTTTAATATAGATGGCGGCGGTGTAGGGGGATTACATTAGGGGTTAATAATTTTAATGTAGGCGGCGGTGGTATAGGGGGATCACATTAGGGGGTTAGACATTTAATGTAGGTGGCGGCGGGGTCCGGGAGCAGCGGTTTAGGGGTTAAACACTTTATTAGGGATGCAGCAGGGGATCGCGGTTGACAGGTAGATAGACTTTGCACATGCGTTAGGTGTTAGGTTTTATTTTGCAGCCAGTTTAGGGAGCTACGGGGCTCCAATACTCAGCGTAAGGCTTACTACGCCTGCATTTTGTGGCGAGGTGAAAATGGAGTAAGATTTCTCCATTTTTGCCACGTAAGTCCTTACGCTGTATATTGGATACCAAACTGCGCTGGTTTGGTATACCTGTGTATGGACCAAAAAACTACGGCCGAAGGCATAAATATACGAGCGTAACTTCTTATATAGGATACCAAACCAGCACAATATTTGGTTTATATCGGATCGAGGCCCTGATTAGAACATACATTTCACGCACAAACTACACATGGATACGCACAAACTACACATGCACACACTACACACACATGCACACACACACGCACACACTACACACGCACACACTACACACACCCATGCACACACTACACATGCACACACTACACCCGCACACACTACACATGCACACACTACACACACACACTAGTCTACACACCAGGGATAGGCATGGTGTCTTTACACGGACGCTGGTGTCTGTGACTAGCCCTTGCAGTGTCCGCAACAACCTTAGTATATCTTTTTTTTCTGATTAAATAATAGGAATATAGAGAAAAATATGTAGTGTGAATAAAGTTAGTGGCTTGTCAAGAGACTGCTAGCGATATTGGGTGATAAGCTCTACACACAGTAGTGACACTGGCTCATGGGTATAGCCAGACAAGGGCTGGTTATAGGGTCAGTGGTATCTGCATCAGTAAAATAACCCTGGGCTATATAATGACACTCCAAAAGAAAGGGTGCTCCAGCCTTTGCAGTTTAAAGGAAAATTACCTTTATTGTGCCATGGTCCACAAAACATACTATATAATGACACAGTAGTGACACTGGCTCATGGGTATAGCCAGACAAGGGCTGGTTATAGGGTCAGTGGTATCTGCATCAGTATAATAACACCCAGCACTATATAATGACACAGTAGTGACACTGGCACATGAGTATAGCCAGAGGAGGGCTGGTTATAGAATCAGTGGTATCTGCATCAGTATAATAACACCCAGCACTATTTAATGATACAGTAGTGACACTGGCACATGGGTATAGTCAGAGGAGAGCTGGTTATAGGATCAGTGGTATCTGCATCAGTATAATAACACCCAGCACTATATAATGACACAGTAGTGACACTGGCACATGAGTATAGCCAGAGGAGGGCTGGTTATGGAATCAGTGGTATCTGCATCAGTATAATAACACCCAGCACTATATAATGACACAGTAGTGACACTGGCACATGGGTATAGCCAGAGGAGAGCTGGTTATAGGATCAGTGGTATCTGCATCAGTATAATAACACCCAGCACTATATAATGACACAGTAGTGACACTGGCACATGCGTATAGCCAGAGGAGGGCTGGTTATAGGATCAGTGGTATCTGCATCAGTATAATAACACCCAGCACTATATAATGACACAGTAGTGACACTGGCACATGGGTATAGCCAGAGGAGGGCTGGTTATAGGATCAGTGGTATCTGCATCAGTATAATAACACCCAGCACTACATAATGACACAGTAGTGACACTGGCACATGCGTGTAGCCAGACAAGTAAATTGGAAAGTTGTTTAAAAGTGCATGCTCTATCCGAATCATTAATGTTTCATTTTAAATTTACTGTCCCTTTCAATATAAGCATTTTTGCAATAAACTTCCATTAGCAAAAAAGCATCTAGTAAACGTTCTTACTGTTTTTTCCTGGCATACACACATATGCTATGAGGGCCCATGGGTAATGTGCAGTGAAGACTTATTTGTGTCATACAAGCCACTACTGACTCTCCGATAAGGTATAGGGGCATATTTATCAAGCTCCGAATGGAGCTTGATGCCCCGTGTTTCTGGTGATCCTGCAGGCTCGCCAGAAACAGCAGTTATAAAGCAGCGGTCACAAAGACCGCTGCTCCATAACCTGTCCGCCTGCTCTGAGCAGCCAGACAGACATCGCCGGAAATCAACCCGATCGAGTGATTGACACCCCCCTGCTTGCGGACTATTGGCCACGAGTCTGCAGGGGTGGCGTTGCACCAGCAGCTCTTGTGAGCTGCTGGTGCAATGCTGAATACGGCAAGCGTATTGCTCGCCATATTCAGCGAGGTCTGTTGGACCTGATCCGCACTGTCGGATCAGGTCCGACAGACCTTGATAAATAGAGGCCATTGTGTTCGAATGTGGGTGTTCCCTGCTTTTAAGTATGTGAAGGAAATGCATAAATTACAATAGGACTCACAAAAAAATCTTAATTTAAAAACACTATAAAATGAATAAATTAAACGTTGAAATAAAAATATGCTGTAAAATATTATATTGTTAAATTGCATTAAATAAATGTAATGAAATCATATTTTTTAGAAAAATGTAAAATCGTATTGAAATTATGCAGGAAAAAAACAGTATAAATCGTATTAAAACTACATTGCATTTACAAAAAAATAATGTGAAATTCATATTTATACAAAATTCAATGTGTTTTGCTTCTCATAAAATAAGTTTCCCCACCTCTGCTAGTGTGCTGAACAGGGGTGTTCCATGAGTGTAGCTGAAATTTCTCCATCAGGTCTAGCGTATTCTGTAAACATTTCCCTATTTTAATCTGGTTGGGTTTTTTTTGGGGGGGGGGGGGGGGGGGTTTAAACTGAAGGTGACAAGATTGTGTGAAAATAAGTAAAAAAACTTATAGAAAAACACATATAAACAAAAATAGAGGTAATTGTAAGGTACTTTACACTGAAAGCAGAGTAATCTTACTTGTATTGGCTGTAGGATTTAATTTTTAAAGTGTGCTCTGTCTCCCTGCTAACTTTGATCCCCCCAGCAAGGTTTCCCTTTCCAGTGAGTTACGGAGCAGGCCCCTTGAGTGTCATTGTGGTTTTTCATGTCTGAATCAGCAAAGTTTTGGTCATAAGGCTTTGGTATACAAAGATAAAATAAGAAGCATTCATATGGACAGAAAATTATAAAATAAGATCTGATTTCCCTGCAAGCTAAGACCATTTTAATAGGTTGTGGTGTCAAAGAACACACCTTACTTTTTCATACACAAAATTAAACCTAAAGGAACACTTTCTCATACATTTTATACTCTACTGCTGATATCATTGGAATCACATTATTGGGAAACCAATTTTACAGTTCATTGTCCCTTTAATTCCCCTTTCTCAACAATAGATTGTGTGAATGCCTCCTATATGTCTCTTTCACTACATTGCTGTTATAATCTAACTGCATTACTAGAACAGAGCAGGTCATAAGAAAATAATAAAATATTTATAATATTAATGATTAGGCGATAATTTATTAAACAAAAAATAAAAATATAATAATCATTTAGGTTAGTCACCAGGCTACTGATATATTTTTCTTATAAAAAAAAATATTTTTAATTAATTTACAAGCCTTAGAATAATAGCCTTTATTTATACCAATGAAATTTCACAAAAAATTAAAATAAATATATATATATATATATATATATATATATATATGTGCCTCTGTTCTTTGAACAACTACTATATATATATATATATATATATATATATATATATATATATATTGAAACAGTCCATAAACTTGCATCCAGTACATTATGTAATATTAAACAGCTAATTCTGCAAACAACTAATAAGACTGCAAATAAATTATGTATAGAGCAATATCGATGATAGTAAATTAACTAGTTTTGTTTCCATAATTTTATAATTTGTATTGTTATAAATGTAAACTTATATGAGAATAAGAATACGGAGTCACACACTTTTCAATATCATTTTTTAAATTCAAGAACTGTGCGTTGCTTGTTTGGTGTGTTGTAGATGCCAAAACCTAGTGTCCTGTTCCACTTCATTTACCCAAAAAACAACCAACACTGCACATGATATAGTCCGTGGAGTTCTTTGGACTAGTAAATATAAAAAAAAGCGTTGAATCTATACATTGCTAATTGTGCATGGTGTAGTTGTATGTGTGCTATGAATGCAAAAGGAAGTAAAAACATTTAACAAACACTCACAGCTCATGTTGCAGTGTCTGTGATATGGAGATCTGAGCTAAGTACAGAGGACTGGGTTACACAGTAGCCACTTTATCACTGCTCTGCACTGCTTTTTTTGCATAATTAAATAGCAAGTTCATATAGTTGGATAGTTTGAAGAACAAATGATTGTAAATACCTAAATCAAACCACTTTTTGACACAACCCCCATTGCAAAATAACCCGCTAACCTAAACCTCCTAACCTAACACCCCCTAGGTTACCACAGAACAGACCAACCTTACCTTTAAATTTTTTTTAACTATCTTTGAAAACAAAAATAAATAACATCTTAAAAAGTAAAAAAACAAAAAAAACTAATATTACTTAAAAAAAAATAAAAAAATATATCAAATATAAAAAAACAGTTATGCCTTATCTAAAGCCACACTGAAAAAAAAAAAAAAAACTATACTAACACTAAACTACAGATATAGCACTTAAAAGGGCATTTTGTAGGGCATCATCCTAAAGTGTCAGCTCTTTTGGTGAGATTTTTTACTAACCTCTACAATTAACCCCCCAATCCCATGGAAAAAAAAACTATCTATGAATAGGGCATCTGGCTGGGCATTTAGCTATTTTGCTGCCCAAGGGGGGTGTGGGGGGGAAACCCTAATCTTAAAAAAAAAACACCCAAAAAAAAGACCTAACATTAAACCCTGAAGATGGTACTCACCAAATATTAATCCGAGCGGCAGTGCTCCATCTCCATTCCAGCGGCACTCCATCTTCTTATCTTTATCCCAGTGGTGGTCTTCATCCATCTTCTTATCTTCATCCCAGATGTCCTCTTCATGAGCTGCACATTGAATTTTGAATGTAAGGTACCCCTTTTATATAGGGGTATCTTTGCATTCCTATTGGCTGATTTTATATTTCAGATTCAAATCAGCCAATAGAAAAAGCTTTCATTCTATTGGCTGATTTGAATTTAAAAATTGCCCTTTTAAGGGCTATAGGCTAGATTTATCAAAGGCTAGGCGAACTATGTATGTGCTTCACCTGTAACAGCACCTCAGCTCGCCTCCGGAGAAGCGCACATGTGCGCCTGAATTTATAAAAAAAATAGACGTAACTTTGCGCAGGTGAGCTGGGGCATAATAATGATACATTTTGCCTGTCGGAAACGGCATTTACTCCCTATTTACTCCCTATTTATCACAGTACATCCCTATAGATATTTACGCCGCCATGTTTTGATTATTAAAAAAGTGTTTTTAAGTTAATATTTAGCTTATATTTACATTATGTAATATTTCTGTGCTGTTTTTGACATATGTTGATAATTTAAGATTGCAAAAATAAATATATTAAAATATATATATATATATATATATATATATATATATATATATATATATATATATATATAAAACTGTTGGTACCCATATGCGCTAGTGGATGCGCAAATTTCTGGCAATAACAGTCTCCTCTTGGCTCTGAGCCTTTGAAAAATTAGTTAAAAGAAGAAAGTACTGCATCACAAGATGTAAAAGCATGTATTATAATGGTGTTCGCCTCAGTCTGTATGGCAAAATATACAACACACAATTGAAGCCAAAATTGCAGTTCCCTATCGGCGCAAAGCAATTAGAAACTGGGCGTATTTGTAGGTAGGGCTGTTAAATTACTCCTATTACTAATGTAAATTGTAGCACGAGGGAGTGCGCCTGTGCGCCTAGGCGAATGCACGCTGAGTGCGAAGAAGTTTCTTTCAGATTTGCGCAATTATAGGCGCAGAGTGCTTTGATGAATATGACGATCAGTTCGTATGAGCTATTTTGGACGGAATTAAAGGAGACTGGCTTTGATAAATCTACCCTATATCTGTAGTTTAGTGTTAGTATAGGTTTTTTTTTATTTTGGGGTAGGTTATTTTCTGTGAGGTTTTAGAATAGGTATAACTGTTTTTTTATTTTTGGTAATTTTGTATTTTTTTTTTTGTAATGGTAGTTTTTTTATTTTTAAGTAATGTAATGTTATTTTTTTTTAAGTAATGTAAGTTTTTTTTTTTTTAAAGTAATGTAAGTTTTTTGATCTTTCTCAGGTAAGTTGTTGTTGTTTTTTTGTTTTTAAAGGTAGTTAGTTTTTTTAAAGGTAAAGTAAGTATGTTCTGGTGTAACCTTTGGGGTGTTATGTTAGGGGATTTAGATGTTAGGTGGTTACTTTGCGATGGGGGTTGTGGCGGTTTAGGGGTTAATAGAGTAGTTTGGTACATTGAGATGGGGGTGTGTTGTTTAGGAGTTAATAGTGAAATCAATAGGAGAGTACTGTATGTTACCTTGATTGCAATATTCTTCTGCTCTTTGCGCCCGTCAGGTTAGTGTGCAAGTGATGAATATTTACTTTCAACTTGCAATACGTGCACTACCCAACTCATGCAAAGAGCAGAAGTCGACTGGAGTTAGAGCGGGTAATTACCGCTCCAGTCATAATCTAGCCCTTAGTAAACAAGATTGGTTTTGTTAATTTTCAAGAATCTTCTTTTTGTTAATTTTCAATAGAGTCTTCTTTATGTCTTTACGTCCGCACCACCCCCACCCACTACCAAACTCACTGCTCAGATTATTGCTGATCACTTCAAAAATAAAATCAACACCATTAGAAAAGATATCTGCACCTCACACCTCTCAAACCTAGCACTCCTACCCACCCCTTCTATTAACAAAACTCTATACTACTTCCCTCCTGTAACAGAGGAAGAAGTCTTTGTACTCCTATCTCTGGCTCATCTCACAACCTGCCCACTTGACCCTATTTCTTCACAACTTCTTCCCTCTCTCTCTGCTTCACTAACCCCTACCCTAACATATCTCTTTAACCAATCTCTCAATGCTGGCACATTTCCTGATATATTCAAGCATGCATACAATCCTAATAAATCCCTCGCTTAACCCCTCCACCCCTTATAACTATCGACCGGTCTCCTTACTTCCCTTTGCTTCAAAATTATTGGAACGACTGGTCTATAATCGGCTAACTCAATTTCTCACAACTAACTCCTTACTTGATCCACTACAATCTGGTTTCTGCCCTAAACACTCAGAAACCGCTCTTACTAAAGTAACAAATTACCTGTTATCAGCTAAAGCAAAAGGCCACTACTCCTTACTAATTCTTCTTGACCTGTCCGCTGCTTTTGACACAGTTGACCATCCTCTCCTCCTAAAAATACTACATTAATTTGGCATCCGAGACACAGCCCTCTCCTAGTTTGCCTCATATCTCTTAAACCGCTCATTTTCAGTTTCCTTTAGCAACATATCTTCTGACCCTATGCCTCTCTCATTTGGAGTAACGCAAGGCTCTGTCTTGGGTCCCTTGCTTTTCTCTCTCTATACATCCTTCCTTGGAAAACTTATAGCCTCCTTCAGATTCCAGTACCACTTATATGCTGATGATACCCAAATCTATCTTTCCTCTACTGATATCTCTCCCTCTTTACTCAACCAGATTTCCAACTACCTCTCTGCAATTTCCTCTTGGATGTCTTCACACTACATCCAACTCAATCTGTCCAAAACTGAGCTGCTTCTTATTCCCCCCTCTTCGAGACATCCAACACCTGACATTTCTCTGAATGTTGGAGACTCTATTTTCAACACCTCACCCCAGGTCTGCTGTTTTGGAGTCACACTTGACTCAGAACTCACATTCAACCCACATATACAAGTGCTTACCAAATCCTGCTATTCACACCTACGCAACATTTCCAGAATTGCCTCTTGGTGCCAATCCTCCATGTACTTTAGCGGGCAGCAAGCGATCTGTCACTGCCCAAGTATAAGTGCTACTTTGTGTGCTCCTGGGAGTGACAGATCGTCTGCTGACTGATACTTCATTGCTGAAACCTTGCCTGTCTTACTACGCTACCTGGTTAACCCCTAAATTGCTGGACTGATTCTTGTTTCTGAACCCAGTTTGTCTCACTACGCTACCTGGTTAACCCCTAAATTGCTGGACTGATTCTTGTTATTGAACCCTGCCTGTCTCACTACACTATCTGGTTAACCCCTAAATTGCTGAACTGATTCTTGTTACTGAACCCTGCCTGTCTTACCTGGTTAACCCCTACATTGCTGGACTGTGTTCTTGTTGCTGACCCCTGCCTGTCTCACTATGCTACCTGGTTAACCCCTAAATTGCTGGACTGATTCTTGTTACTGAACCCTGCCTGTGTCACTACGCTACCTTGTTAACCCCTAAATTGCTGGACTGATTCTTGTTACTGAACCCTACCTGTCTCAATAAGCTACCTGGTTAACCCCTGAATTGCTGGCCTGATTTTCTGCTGCCATTTCCTGTCTGCCTAATTTGCCTTTTGCTCTCCAGCCTGTGGTGAGTGCGCTCTCCTCATTTGCCTGATACTCTCTGCTCTGGGATATTCCCTATCTTTCCGGCTCAACGCCAGGGTAACAAGACTACTGGCCGAGTTCGGTCTGATAGAGGTGTATCCCATGAGCCTTACATTATACTTGGGCCATGGAACCAGATGAGGTGGCACGAGCTGTTTATCTCCAAGGACAGATGTTGGGAACCCATACTACACAATTGCAGAATATGGATTCCAAGCTGGAGACTATTACCACTCAACTCTCCTTACTAGTCACATCGAGGAGTACTACTCCTATTGTTTCACCGCCAGTCCCTGCTCCCAGTACTGTGGCTTCTCCCTCTGCTTCTGGAAGCATACCCCGGATACCTTTGCCTGACAAGTATGAAGGTACTACGGATTGCAGGGGTTTCCTTAACCAATGCAGGCTGCACTTCCATAATGATCCCCACACCTATCAGTCTCCCCAGTCAAGAGTCACCTTTATCATTTCCTTGCTGAAAGACAAGGCCCTAGCCTGGGTCTCTTCTCTTCTGGAACAGGATTCTCCACTCCTGCATGATGCTGATGATTTCATTTCTGCTTTTTCTGCTGTGTTTGGGGCTTCTGGCCGTACCTCTACGGTGGAATATTCTCTCCTTGATCTTCGCCAGGGCAACAAAACCATGGCTCAGTTTGCGTATTGGCACTTGAAACCACTTGGGATGGCAGTGCTCTCAAGGCAGCCTTTAGGAGGGGTCTGCATGAACGCATCAAAGATGAACTCACCTATCGTGATGTTCCTTCTTCTTTGGATGACTTTATAGCACTTTGTATCAGCCTGGACTCTCGCTTTCAGGAGAGACAAGCTGAGAGAGACCGAACTAGGAAGGTCCTCCCTTCCTGTCCCCCTGTTTGTCCGGTTCCAGCAGCATCCTCTACCCCTTCAGCAGCTCCAGTTACCTCCTTCAAACCTTCAGAGTCCAAAAGACAGAGAAGAAGGAGACTGTGACTATGCTTTTATTGTGGCTCTAACTCCCACCAATTAAAGGACTGTGATATTCGGCTGGGAAAAGCCAATGCTTAGAGGATAACACAGGGGTACCTCTAAGCATGATCTCTACCAAATGCCCTCACTCCTCTCAGATCCTGGTCCCTGTTACCCTTACCTTCCTTCAGAATACTATCCACACTCAAGCCTTCATTGATTCTGGGCACCTGGCAACTTCCTGGATCACCGTTTTATGATTCAAGCTGGTCTACCTCTTCTACAGAAAAGACATTGTCTCAAGATAACTACCCTGGATGGCACCCCCTTGGTTCTGGTTTGATTCATTTTGAGTCATCACCCCTGACCCTGACCGTCTGTGTTCTTCATACCGAACAGCTCCAGTTCGAGGTCATTCATTCCTCAGCTCAGCCTGTCATCCTTGGTCTCCCTTGGCTTTGCTTACACAATCCACAGTTCGACTGGGCTGAGGGACAACTGGCTTCTTGGGGTGTCTCCTGTTTACACTCCTGCCTTGCTAAAGTCACTCCTCTGCTCTGCATTCCCATAGCCAGCATCCAGACTCCCTCCATCCTTCCTTTGGTATATGCAGACTTTGTTGATGTGTTTGAGAAAAAAGCAGCTGACGTACTGCCACCCCACCATCCCTATGACTGTAAGATCGACCTCCTTCCCGGCCCCACTTCCTAAAGGCAGGACGTATCCACTCTCCAAGGCTGAAACCAACCCTAGCTAAAGGTTTCATTTGCCCTTCTTCCTCTCCTGCTGGGGCTGGTTTCTTTTTTGTCGGTAAGAAGGATGGTGGGCTCAGACCCTGCATAGACTACAGTGCCTTGAACAACATAACCATCAAGAATCGCTATCCCATACCACTGATCACTGAATTGTATGACTCCAGGATTCTCGCTTCTTCACTAAATTGGACTTACGTGGGGCATACAATTTGATTCGCATCTCTCCAGGCCACGAATGGAAGACCACCTTCAACACAAGATCGGGGCATTACGAATACCTTGTAATGCCCTTTGGGTTGTGTAACGCCCCTGCAGTCTTCCAGGCATTTGTCAACTACGTCTTCCATGACCTCCTCAACGGCACTGTCATAGTTTACCTAGATGATATCCTTGTTTTCTCTTCCACTTTAGAGGAGCATCACAGGCACGTGAGACAGGTGTTTCTTCGTCTCAGGGATAACTCTTTGGTAGCCAAGCTAGAAAAATATGAGTTTGATCAAGTCCGGATACAATTCCTCGGATAATTCATCTCGAAGGAGGATTTTGCCATGGATCCTGCTAAACTCACCGCTGTACTAGAATGGCCTCAACCAACCTCCTTAAAGGAATTACAGAGGTTCTTGGGGTTCTCTAATTACTACCGCAAGTTCATAAAGAACTTTTCTCAAACAGTCGCTCCTCTCACTGAATTGACTAGACTGAACAAGGACTTTAAACATTGGCCTCTTGAGGCCATAAATGCATTTTCTTGCCTGAAAAAGGCTTCTGTTCAGCTCCTGTGCTCCACCATCCTGACCCTGACCTACAGTTCACCTTAGATGTTGATGCCTCCGAGATAAGGGCTGGAGCAGTTCTTACCCAAAGGGACCCTCTGACTTCCAAATCACACCCTGTAGCCTTCTTTTCTAAATGTTTCACTCCTGCTGAGAGGAACTATGATGTGGGTAATCGTGAACTCTTAGCCATTAAAATGGCCTTAACTGAATGGCATTACTGGCTAGGGGGCACCGCCAACCCTATTCAGATCCTCACCGACCATAAGAATCTGACTTACCTAGAAACTGCTCATCGACTCAATCCTCGTCAGGCCAGGTGGGCCTTGTTCTTTTCCTGTTTTTACTTTGTGGTTTCTTACCTTCCTGGAACCAAGAACTAGAAGGTGGGCGCCCTTTCCCATCAGTTCCCTCACTCAAGTGATTCCTCCGAAGCTCCTATCGAACATATCATACAACCCTCCTGTGTGATCGCTCAACTCAATACCAGTCTTTTGCAAAGATTACAACGTGCTCAGTCTAGTAAACCTCCTGGTGCCCCCATGGTCTCTGATATCCTCTTTGTACCTCGGAACCTCTGTATCCCTGTGCTAGCCTGGGCTCATGATAGCAAACTCTCAGGACATCCTGGTTCGACTAGGACCTTCAGGCGTCTTTGCCAACATGTTTGGTGGCCTACTATGAAGTCTGATGCTCAGGACTACGTGAAAGCCTGCACAATTTGTGCTGCCAACAAGACTCCCCGATCCTTGCCTCCTGGCTTGCTCCAACCATTGTCCATTCCCAAACGACCCTGGACACACATAGCATTGGATTTCATTGTTGATCTTCCCTCTTCCAACCACCATACAGTCATCTGGGTTGTGGTGGATCGCTTTTCCAGACTGGCTCACTTCGTACCCCTAGCCAAACTGCCTTCTGCTCAGGAATGGTCATCCCTTTTTCTCTTGCATGTGGTATGACTTCATGGCAATCCTGTGAATATTGTCTCCGACAGGGGTTCACAGTTCATCTCTTCCTTCTGGAGAGCCTTTTGTAAGTTGATTGGAACCACTGTTTCCTTGTTGTCTGGCTACCATCCTCAGACCAATGGACTAACTGAGAGAGCAATCCAGGATCTTGAAGCCTACCTTAGAGCCTTTGTCAACACTCGCCATACCAACTGGTCTGAATTGCTACCCTTAGCTGAGCTGGCAAGAAACACCCATTGGCACTTGTCTCTTCGATGCTCTCCATTTCAAGCTGCAGCAGGTTATCAACCTTGTATCTTCCCTCTTTCAGCTCGGTCCACTGGGGTACCTGCCGCAGAAAGGCACATCTCTGATCTCACCACTCATTGGCAACGAATTCGCTCTCAGCTGCGTTCAGCTGTCTCTAGATGTAAGAAGTTTGCTGATCGTCATAGGGCTTCTGTACATACCATTCCAGTGGGTGAACGTGTTTGGGTCTCCACTCGACATATCCATCTGCGTCAACCCTGTCACAAATTGGGGCCTAGGTTTATCGGTCCTTACAAGGTTCTGAAAAGACTGTCTGCTGTTGCCTACAAAGTGGCCTTGCCGAGAACCCTACACATACATCCAGTCTTCCACATCTCACTACTCAAGCCGTACATCAAGAATAAATATTCCCAGCCTTAAAACTCCTCCTTTTATGCTCTTGATCCATGGTAACCCCAAATATGAAGTGGCTAAGATTCTGGATTCCAGATACAGGCGCAGACAACTGCAGTATCTGATACATTGGAAGGGTTACTCTGTAGCAGACCGTTCCTGGGTCCCTGCCCATGATGACCAGATACCATGCTGCTCACCCTTTGAAGCCGACTCTGGTTCCCAGAGGGAACCCTTGAGGAGGGGGCTATGTCACACCGTGCCATTGCTAGGGGCACGGCGTCTTCCCCATGCTCGTTACCTAGGGCTGTGTCGGCTCAGGATGCATGCAGCACTGATGTCATCACCGCACGCTCCTGTTGCCGCCCGGTCTCTTGGCACCAATCCTCCAGGTACTTTAGCGGGCAGCGAGCGATCTGTCACTGCCAAAGTATAGGTGCTACTTCATGTGCTCCTGGGAGTGACAGATCATCTGCTGACTGATACTTCATTGCTGAAACCTTGCCTGTCTTACTACGCTACCTGGTTAACCCCTAAATTGCTGGACTGATTCTTGCTTCTGAACCCTGCCTGTCTCACTACGCTACATTGCTGGACTGATTCTTGTTACTGAACCCTGCCTGTCTCACTACGCTACCTGGTTAACCCCTACATTGCTGGACTGTGTTCTTGTTGCTGACCCCTGCCTGTCTCACTACGCTACCTGGTTAACCCTTGAATTGCTGGCCTGATTTTCTGTTGCCGTTTCCTGTGTGCCTAATTTGCCTTTTGCTGTCCAGCCTGTGGTGAGTGCCGCTCTCTTCATTTGCCTGATACTCTCTGCTCGGGAATATTCCCTATCTTTCCGTCTCGACGCCGGGATAACAAGACTATTAGCTGAGTTCAGTCTGATAGAGGAGTATCCCACAAGCCTTAGACCTCCTAACTCAAAAAACTACAAAAATAATAGTTCCCTCATTTTGTCACGCATTGATTATTGCAATCTACTTCTAAATGGCCTTCCAAAACACTGCCTCTCCTCCCTCCAATCTATTATGAATGCTTCTGCTAGACTCATCCACCTAAGTCGACGATCTACATCAGCTGCTCTGCTCTGCCAGTCTCTACACTGGCTCCCCATACACTCCAGAATACAATTTAAAGTATTAACCCTAACTTATAAAGCACTCAACAGTCTAACTCCAAACTATATTTCCTCTCTCATTGTGAAATATTCCCCATCGGTCCTCTTTGATCAACCTCTGACCTACGTCTCTCTACTCCTGTTATCTATACGCCCCACTCCTGTCTCCAAAACTTCTCACGTTCTGCTCCTGTCCTCTGGAACTCTCTACCCTGCTCTATAAGACTGTCTCCAACCTTGTATAGCTTCAGACGCTCCTTGAAAACCCACCTATTAAGAGAGGCTTACCATCTCTCCTCCATCTCTCATTCTAACCAAACTAATACATGAACTGCCTGACTCACTGCTGCAACTACAACTGATGTGACAAGCTACCCCCAACTTTATGTCTCTGCACCCTAAACCTGTAGACTAGAACAGTTTGTAGCTCAGCTCCACTGTCAGATGCAGGCCAAAAAAGGGTGCAGTAATCCCTTTAATCACAATAAATCTAAACCTGTAGACTGTGAGCTCTCCACAGCAGGGCCCTCTTTCTCCTGTACTAGATTTGTTTAGTTTTGTTATGTTTTGTATTTTATCACAAATCCTTGTCATTGTATAACCCTATCATTGTACCCAGCGCTACGGAATTTGGCTGCGCTATACAATTTGGCCTGTAATTATCCAGGGAACACAGTCCACCATATTGATTTCCCTAATAAAGGTCAAAATATAGTACGGGTTTGGTAATTTTGCATGTTCAAATGAGAACTGGCCTGGACTGTCTTTTAAAGGGACAGTCCAGTCCAAAATAAACTTTAATGATTCAAATAGGACATGCAATTTTAAACAACTTTCCATTTTGTTTTATCACCAATTTTGCTTTGTTCTATTGGTATTCTTAGTTGAAATCTAAACCTAGGTAGGCTCATATGCTAATTACTTAGACCTTGAAGGCCGCCTCTAATCTGAATGCATTTTGACAAATTTTCACCACTAGAGGGCATTAGTTCATGTGTGTCATATACAGTAGCTAACATTGAGCTCACGCACGTGAAGTTACCTAGGAGTTAGCACTGACTGGTTTAAATGCAAGTCTGTCAAAAGAACTGAAATAAGGGGGCAGGCTTATATACAAGGTAATCACTGTGTTGGTTATTCAAAACTAGGGAATGGGTAATAAAGGGATTATCTATCTAGGTGTATTTCTGCCCTGTGAAAGCCATGGTGACCTAAAAGAGATTGCACTCTGAATTTAAAACATCATACTGAGCATGAACACATTTTTCATGCATTATTTATTCTTAATGAAAAGCACCACCCTTCTTTATGCACACGTACAGTCAGGTACACATTTATAATTAGGTTCTATAAATAAATGTGTGGCAGTGTGTTTGTTCTGTAGTGCCTAAGGGGATTACCGGATAAAACTTTACAATGCTTTTTTAATCATCTTACATAGTATGCTTTGATCAATAGTACTTTCCACTGTAGCTAATCAGACACCCTTCGTATAGCCTGTTGATTATAGAGTGTACACATGTTAATGGTGATATCACCAGGCACAAGTGAGTTGAGCAACCAAGACAGTCTAATTAAACTCTAATTAACTCTAATTAAACTCTACCTAGTGTTTTCAATGGTAGCTCAGTATTTTTGTTGTGCCTCTACTTATAAAACAAACAAACAAAAAAAGACAGTGATGAGCATCAGCAGAGGAAAACCTCTCACTGAAAAATCGGTTGGAGCAAAACAAAATTTGCGTACTAACAAACATGTGATTAGATATGTAAATATATGAAATGACACTAAATTTACCATAAATATGCCAGTTCACACCTTAAAGGAACATTTGACTAAATCTTTTCCCTTTAATGAATTTATGTAATTATTTTACATAAATTAATTTGAAGGTCATTAATAAGTTTTAATAGATTAAAAATTAGAAGACTGTACGAGTCCAATTATCTAAAGGTCTCTTCTCATGCAAATTTGTCCAAAGAAACTGTCTGTTCTACTAGATGCTTTACAGGATTCTATGAAAGGCAAATGTTACCTTGATAGTTGTTCATGGCGCTAAAAGGCGACTAACCTACATTTCCGTATACAAATGTGAGACGCATGCATACAGTATAGTGTTAAAAAAACAAGCATTTAAAAAGTGTATTGAATGAAATGTGTAAATTTTAATGGAATTAAGCAAAAAAAATTGTATTCAATGTAAACATTAAAGCGTGTATTTAGCGTAAAAAACACTGACATTGTAATGAAGACTTCAAAGTTCCTCATATTTGTATTTTAAAAACACTCTAGCACCCTTGGCAAATGGGAACTCCTTGGGTATATATGATATTTTCTCACAGTAATCTTCAGAATTCTATAAGGAGGTCTTGATGTTATGGGGCCGATTTATCAGGCTCATCTAAAGACCGCTGCTCCATAACTTGTCCGTCTGCTCTGAGGCTGCGGACAGAAATCAACCGGATTGATTGACACCCCCTGCTAGCGGCCAATTAGCCGCAAATCTGCAGGGGGCGACATTGCACCAGCTGTTCACAAGAACCGCTGGTGCAATGATAAATGCCAACAGCGTATCATGTCCGCTCGCACTATGATAAATCTACCGCTTTGCCTCGACAAATTCAAGCTGCCTATTTTGTTTAAAAATGCACTTATGAAACTTAAAGGGACACTCAGGTTTTATTAAATTTTTATGATTCAGATACAGCATGTCATTTTAAACAACTTTCCAATTTACTTCCATTAAAAAAAATGTGCACAGTCTTTTATATTTACACTTTTTTGAGTCACCAGCTCCTACTGAGCATGTGCAAGAGCTCAGACTATACGTATATGCATTTGTGATTGGCTGATTGCTATCACATGGTACAGGGGGAGTGGAAATATACGTAACTTTGAAATGTGTTAGAAAATAATCTACTACTCATTTGAAATTCAGAATAAATGATATTGCATTGTCTTGCTATCTTGCATTTGTTGATTATGCAAATCTACTGTGTTTACTGGTCCTTTAAAGACATGCTTGTGCCACTAGAAAAGAATGCAAGGACAATTACTCAGAAACAGTGTCATCTGAATTGTATGTGCTTCAAAAAAATGTTGCTATCAGTGCTGGATTCTCCCGATCACATTCACTCTAACTTATGAGATTCTGCATTCAAGAGAACTTCATCATTTTCTATGGAAGACAGCTCAGAACTGGACAGGATAGCCAGGTTCTTAAAAAGTACTGTGGGGGCTGATATTTCTCGGCATGCTGATGAAGTTTAGATAATCAGGTCTTAAGTATGATGCTTGTGTTTGCTATACTATTATTATCACAATATAAAGGCACCTAAGTAAAGCGTACAAGTTGTATTACTTAAATTGTATTTCCTGATTCAGATAGAGCATGCAATTTTAAAAGACTTTATAATTTATTTCTATTATCTAATTTGCTTCATTCAATGCACTACTGGGAGCTAGTTAGCGCACTGTGTGAGCCAATTACATGATACATGTATTTACAGCCACCAATCAGCAGCTCTTGAGCCTACCTAGGTATATTTTAAAACAAAGGATACCAAGACAACTAAACAAAGTAGACAATAGAAGTAAATTTAAAATTTGTTTTATATCAAAAGCTCTATCTGAATCATGGGAGAACATTTTTGGGTCTTATGTCCCTTTAAGTGATAATTGTATGGCTAAATTATCTCCAGTCTGTTTTATTAATTATATTACCACAATAATCAATTAACCCCTTAATGACCGGACCATTTTTCAATTTTCTTACCCTTAATGACAATGGCTATTTTTACATTTCTGCGGTGTTTGTGTTTAGCTGTAATTTTCCTCTTACTCGTTTACTGTACCCACACATATTATATACCGTTTTTCTCGCCATTAAATGGACTTTCTAAAGATACCATTATTTTCATCATGTCTTATAATTTACTACAAAAAAATAATAAAATATGAGGAAAAAATGGAAAAAACACACTTTTTCTAACTTTGACCCCCAAAATCTGTTACACATCTACAATCACCAAAAAACACCCATGCTAAATAGTTTCTAAATTTTGTCCTGAGTTTAGAAATACCCAATGTTTACATGTTCTTAGCTTTTTTTGCAAGTTATAGGGCCATAAATACAAGTAGCACTTCGCTATTTCCAAACCACTTTTTTTCAAAATTAGCGCTAGTTACATTGGAACCCTGATATCTGTCAGGAATACCTGAATATCCCTTGACATGTATATATTTTTTGTTAGAAGACAACCCAAAGTATTGATCTAGGCACATTTTGGTATATTTTATGCCACCATTTCACCGCCAAATGCGAGCAAATAAAAAAAAAACTTTACATTTTTCACAATTTTAGGTTTCTCACTGAAATTATTTACAAACAGCTTGTGCTATTATGGCACAAATTGTTGTAAAAGCTTCTTTGGGATCCCCTTTGTTCAGAAATAGCAGACTTATATGGCTTTGGCATTGCTTTTTGGTAATTAGAAGGCCGCTAAATGCTGCTGCGCACCACACGTAAATTATGCCCAGCAGTGAAGGGGTTAATTAGGTAGGTTGTAGGGAGCTTGCAGGGTTAATTTTAGCTTTAGGGTAGAGATCAGCCTCCCAGCTGACACCTCCCACCCCCTGATCCCTCCCAAACAGCTCTCTTCCCTCCCCGACCCCACAAATGTCCCCGCCATCTTAAGTACTGGCAGAAAGTCTGCCAGTACTAAATAAAAGGAGTTTTTTTTTTTTTTATAAAAAAAATAAAATATTTTAGCTAGGATGGACTCCTGCCTTAGCCCCAACCTCCATGATCCCCCCCCCCCCAGCTCTCTAACCCTCTCCCCTATCTAATTGCAGCCATCTTGGGTACTGGCAGCTGTCTGCCAGTACCCAATTTGCCCCAAAAACAAAAGTATTTTTTCCTCTTTTGGAATTTTTTATGTTTTCTGTAGTGTAGCAGCCCCCCACAATACCCCTATCCCCCTCCCAGATCCTTTTATATTATTTTTTTTTTTAAATCTTTTCCCCCCCCCCCTCTTCCCTCCTCATTGGTGTCAGTGGCCAGCTAATGCACGCGCACGCGCGCACATGCACACGCGCCCCCCGCATGCTCCCAGCACCCGCCGTGCACATTGCACTTCTAGGAACCGGATGACGGGTAGCGATGGGCCGTCCACCCGCCTCCCTGTTACGCTCCCACCCACCAACGAACCGGCACCATCGCTACCGGTGCAGAGAGGGCCACAGAGTGGCTCTCTCTGCATCGGAGTCTTCTAAAAAGGTATTGCAGGATGCCTCCATATGGAGGCATCACTGCAATACCCTGAGAGCTGCTGGAAGCGATTGCGATCGCTTCCAGCACTCTGTTAGACAACTGACGTACCAGGTACGTTCATTGTCATTAACTGCTTGTTAATGCATGACATACCTGGTACGTCAGTTGTCATTAAGGGGTTAATTAATTTATAGTATTTATATTTATATTTATTTATATGATTCAGCCACAATCATCGTGTAAAGTAGGTAAGAATATAAAGTCATTTTTGTGATCTCTTTATAAATGTATTGGATTAGCTGTTTAAAACTGACTTTATAAAATAACTGAAACTGCTGTTAGCTCAACAGTTAACATATATAACCTTTAAATGCTCTTATAATGACAAGAATATTGGACAATTTAAACAGAATAAAAACTTAGATGTATACAGCTTTGTTTTTAACTTTTTTCATCTTTTTCCTCATTCATTTTTATTATTCCTGACAGAAACAAGAGCTTTTGAATCTTTCAATAAATTGTCAGAGGTTACATATGACTAAATAACAAATCTGCCAGCATCTTACATTAATAGTACATGCCCCCTAATTCTAACCTTTAATACAGTATATATGACCTTTAATATATATTTAGTTATCCATTGTAATCACCTTGAAAATATGCAAAAAAACACTAAAAATTAGAAAAAACTCTGCATCATTTTCATTCTACTTCATCATCCTTACTTGAGAAGATAAATAGATATACACTGTGTGGCCACTTTATTAGGTACAGCTACTTAGTAGCCTGTTGAGCCTGCTTTAGCCTTTAAAACAGCCTGAATGTGTCTAGGCATGGATTCAACAAGATGCTGAAAACGTTGTGTGCCATGCAGACATAAGTGTGTCATGCAACTCCTGGAGATTCCCTAAAAAATATTTAATAATGAAGTGCAGCACTGGTATGGTCAAAAGACTAGTGTCAAGGGTCCTTTAATGAACAACCTGTTATTATAGACCTCAAAATAAGCTTAATAACTGTATTCCACCCAATAATCTTGTAAAAGATAGAACATATAGGGCTAGATTACAAGAGGATCACTAAATTATCGCTCGCCCAAAATTGGCGGCTGCAGAGTGTTAGAAAATAAACGGCACTGAAAAGTGTCTTTACATTGCGGTCTAAGGGAACTGTGTGTTCCCTGTAAATATATATGTATATGCTTATATACAAATAATGTATGTGTATATTATGGGTATATTTACAATTTGCTGCCATTGCTGCACAACTTATCCCCTTCGCTGCGCTACTTCTCATGTCATGTCTCACGGCATGAGAACGAGGCTCCCAATGGTGCCTTTGGAAGCATGCTCTTGTAAGCGCAATGCTTCCCAGCAATGAGATAATTTATTTAAACATTTTATCTTCTTTAGGAAAGTGTTTTAAAGGAACAGGCTTGATAACCTTTTATTGGTGGATACCCATAATCAAAATATCTAATGTGAATGGTCATAAAGAAGAACAAAGGACCTAAAAATATAGAGGATCCTTTAAAAAGACAGGGAACACAGCACTCTTTTTATATATCAAAAAACACTTCTTTTATTAATACAGTCCCAGACTCCTGAACTGAAGACAAAAAGCGTAAACAGGTGTAGAAAAAAGCTATTTCACATACATACATACATACGCAATTCCAAAAACACCAAGATGCAGTCATATCCATTACAAAGGTTACAAAGAATCGAAAGAGGTGGAGTCTACCTGTTAAAATGACTCACATAATGATTGACAGCCCTGATGAAGCCCTTGTCGCAACGATTATGGGTGAAATGCACGTTGGCTGTTTTGCTTGAATGAAACAAAACCGAATGCGGTGTTTGAAGGAGTCAAGTTGTTTTAGCTCTGGACTGGAATGCAACCGTCTATGGTCACAGAGAAAAGAAGCAAGTAGCAGCATATAGCATACAGCATTGTAAAAATTGTCATGAGTATTCTCAGGACAGATGCAGAGGATGGCTATGCACTGCAGTCTAGTCTAAGGAGGTGCAGAGATCCAAGCATTTGGAAGCAGTGGAGGGAATAAAGGCTATCAGGTAGGATGTGTATATCCTGTCGTCAGTGAAGCGGTGGGACCAAAGAAGCCATGTTGTGGAAGGTAACGCTCCCTGCCATAAATAGACTCTTTGCAAGTACTCTAAGCACCTAACAGAGTTTGAATACTCACACTTATTGATTGGCCATTGCACTAATTCTGCTTTCCTGCTTACTTCCTTCTGCTTACGCGATATGCATGTTAAAAAGGAACTATACCTGTGACTTACTTTCAATATAACTTGACATTGCTGCACATTCTAACATAAACTGTTTCCTATCAAAGTCACTGGATGTTTTAAAAAACAGCATGCTTTTTCTTTGCTTAGATTAGTGGACCAACTTTAATCATTATAAGGAGATATGTGCATGTATAGGATATGACTGCATTTTGGTGTTTTTGGAATGGCGTATTTATGTATGTGAAATATCTTTTTCTACACCTGTTTACGCTTTTTGTCTTCAGTTCAGGAGTCTGGGACTGTATTAATAAAAGAAGTGTTTTTTCCTTCCCTGTCTTTTTAAAGGATTCTCTATATTTTGAGGTCCTTTGTTCTTATTTCTGATAGTTCACATTAGATGTCATGGGATAACATTCAAAAGGTGATCATCTTCGTACCTCAAAGAAAATGGAAGAAACTTTCATAGTGTTAAACCATATGAGAATATCCCTTTAAGCACAATAGCAGTCACAAAGGCAAAGTCAAAAAGAGGGGAAGGCATATTAAAATTAAGTTGCACCGGACCCTTCTGATATTAATCTAGGGAGAGGGTCTGAAAGTATTGCCTGTTGATAGCCGCTGGAACCCCAGAGTGACAGACATTTATTGACTTTTTATTTTGCATGGAATTTGCTTTTTAAAAAATCTTTGTTTTTAACACGTTTGTATTTTTGTTATTAAATATTGGAACCTCCTGGGGGCGTGGCCAAGAGGCAGACATGGCGGACGTAAAATTCTATAGCTCCGAGAATCAACAATCTTACCCAACAATTAATCCTAGAGCTATTCATCATCTGCCTTGAATATACGCTTATTTGATTTACTGAAACAACACTTAGCTGAAATAAAGTCTTCAATTGGCAATCGGCAGCTTCAGAAAGTGATCTGGCGCTGTTGGACATGTGGCGAGGGCCTACTACGCAAATTTCTACACTATACTGACTTCGCTCCATTGAGTGAAACTGACACAGTGGATTCATAAGATGATATGGTTGGGGATGCCGGCTGGAGAGACCGTTAACCACCCTCACACTACCTCTTATCACCAGCGGCACTATAATAGACTTCCCGTGACAACATACAGAGACTGAGATGGCTGTATTGCTGGCCCTCCAGGGTCTAGGTCGCAGAATGGATATGCAATACATACAGCTCTCTGCTGACATCCGTTCGTTGAGCTCAGGAACCGACACGCAAGCCATAGGAGCTGTGATTCCGGCGGGAAAGTATCGAGCAAAGCTAGAAGAGGACGCTCAATCACACATTGGGAGATCCGCACCCACTACCAGGTACACACCCAGGAACTCCGCCGGACATCCCACACTCCTCTCATTGAAAGCTACGGCCTGTATGGGCGACAGAGGGGAAGAGGGATTTACCTCCAGATCATACAAGGCTACATTAGATCTTTCCCCTTCTTTGCTGCTAGCGCTCGGTGTAGCAACACTACCGCCCAACCTCAGAATCCCCAGTCGGCACACTCCTCACCTCAAGCCGGGAGTTTATGTTCTGGATGGTGATCTATTTGCCAGAGATTGGTTCTACCCACAGGAATGGTGGAGACAATCCGAGTATCATCATGTCATTAATGCCGATAAAGCAGGAGTCGGCTGATCTGACCAGGAACCCGGTATGAGAGATAGCACCTACAAATGTTCGGCACTCTGCACTACAGATCTACAGTTAAAGACATACCATTACCATGATAATGCCCTCTATAATTGAACTATAAGACCTCAATGACGGCCCATAGGCTTGAAAATTTGGGACTGGAGGCTTTACTTATGATATGGTGCCTCTTCTTTTTTTTCTTTGGTTCAGCATGCAGTTTGGTTCAAAGTTCACCCCCCTTGTCGTCAGACTTTTATGATGCCTATTGTCTTATACCTTTTTCCAGTCAACAAATGTTCAAGATGCTCCCTACATTAATGATGAGCTGGTCACCTTTACTATTATACTTAGCTGATGGGTTCATGTCTGCCTACATTGCAGTGCTCATATACACTCCAACTATGTTTTCTTAAATGTGCTTTATATGATCTAATATAATTTCAAGAACAGGGTAACAGCTACTTTTCTATTTAAAATTCCATCCTGTACATAGACTCCTACTGGGTTTTGAGAGGAGCCTATTGATGGTAAAGTAGTGCATCTTTATCCACCCATATAAAGCTCAGACACGCAGCCATCCCTGCATAATAGCATCTAAACTATGCTACTTAAGAGTACAAACATCTTTAGACACTGTTGGTATTTGATAGTACACATTTATTAGCCTTAAAAATCACTCATTACCTCTGGGTTCTTTGCCTGGCACGCATTGATAGACCACCTTCCTTGTAAAGGTTCTACATTTCGAGTTATATAATAAGTAGATCAAATTTCATAAGTAGTGATCCACTCCTGGTTCCCATTTTGGTACAGTCCTGCACATAGAAGCCTTTCCATACACTGCCCCTCCGTGGGAGAGATGGGACCCGCTAATAACGTAGCCTATAGTTTTAAGCCCACACATGATAGACAGACAATAAGGCGATAGCTTAGCTGGATGCTTGTGTTTTATTTGATCAGGTTTACAGTCTTTTCTTTTTACTTTATCTCTTATGGGGAGTAGCCGACCCAGTTTACATGTTGAATATCCAACTGTATATTTAACTGCAACACTGTCCATATCATACTATTAGTATTTTTATTACAAGGCCACTCTACATTGGGACCCTTTAGATTACATCATAGCAGCCCTCGTACATCCAAGCTAACCTTTTACTCTGTAACACAGTATAACGCCTATTTATAGGCAACCGTAGAAGTATATTACGCCTACAATATATATTAAGAGTTTATTTACTGGTAACCAAGCATTACAGTATACTGTGAACTAGGTTGTATTTGATATAAGATAGCTCACTAGATTATAGGAGTCCTATACATTGCTTCTTGTTCTAAGGCCTGCTTCTATAGCCTTATAGTTACTCCCTGTATTTCTGCAGAGTTTATTGCAGGATACTAATTAAAAGGGCGGGTCAGTCACTAATGCTTCAGGCTGAAAACGGTATAATCTCCCCATTATTTCCTGAATAGCCCTATATGGGCTAATTGTACTTTTAGGAAAAGGAAGGATCTCGCACATAGCTAGTACACCATATCTCTACATATTTGTCTCCCCTTTACATAACTTCGCCGGTAAATTTGTAACTGAATAATAAACCCCCCAACAGCCCAGTTCACATTACTAAATTAACATTCTAGATAGCTTCGCCCCCCCATTCCCATTCTTGTCTCATTCCACCCCCTCCTATCCCCCTTCTTTTCTAACATAAGAGGCTCTAGCCCGCTGAACTCTTTTATCTCTTTTCCAGGCCACTCTGGTCTGTACGTGTCTAAACAAATACTGCTCCAAACCTACCTCAACCCTATTAGAATAGATAAATCGATAAATCCTCTACATGGTAAGGTATGGGCCCCATCTATTAGATATAAAATATAAAACTGGGGTTTCATAATTTCATGGATAAACACATATTCTATCATTGACATCCCTGTCCTATCCAGGTATCTCTAGCAATCTCATATGCCTCTTGTATGTTGTTATTATTCCTCCTTTTCACAAGGGAGTTATGAATAAGAGAAGTGGATGTATTTCCCATGACTAATGTGCACGTTTTCCCCCAAAGGCATACAGTATTTAACCCATAACTCGCTAGTTCATTGCTTTATGACTAAGTTTATGTTACAGAGATGTTTCTTTTAGAAGTAAGCTATCACTGTTATTGGATGAATATGTTATGTAACTTTTATTATAACCTCAATAAAAAAAAAAAAATTAAAAAAAATATTGGAACCTCCTCAGTATTGGATCCATTTGTACTGAGCACATCACTTAGAGTTATAGTAGTTCAAAATCATGTGCATAGTTTTCCTATTGTGCTTAAAAGGATATTCCTATATGGTTTAACACTATGAAAGTTTCCATTTTCTTTGAGGTACGAAAAAGATCACATTTGGAATATTATACCATGACCTTATAGTGCACAATGTTGTATGGTATAATTTTCTTCTTATTTACACTTTTATTGTTTGATTATACAAACTGTTATAATTTTACTATATACTGTTTTTGTTTTATTATTACTATTATTATTGTTATTATTATTATCATTTATTTGTAAAGTGCCTCCAAAATCCCTAGTGATGCATATAAATGAACCCCTGCACATATAAAACAATCAATGTGCATCAGGTAGGGGAGTCAGAGTACTGAATCCCCATGTTGCCTTTAGTATCAAATAAGTTTGCTACATAAATATTAATTCCTACATATATTTTATGATGCTAAGAAATAACTGAGGAGACATAAAATCCAGCTTTATATGAAATCAATATAGTGCTGATATTTTTTTCTTATTCATTTAAAACAACTGACAATGATAAAGTAACAGATCCTGAAGAGTTAAAGTAAACCTCTTATCATTATATGAAAATAAAACAATTGCTTGCAAAGTAAAAATAGTAACTGCTGTTTTCTTCTTCTAAGAATAATTCTGTTTTACCCTATATTTAGTATCTACACAGCTACTAGAATTCCATGATGTTCTATGACATTATACAATGCATAATCAATATTAGATTCATGTTGATGAAGACCTTTCTGAAGAGTTTAATGGACCATTAACTGATGAAATGTAAAGGAGAATAGTAACTAAGCAAGGAACAAAATTAGCAATAGGGTAAACAAATAGAAGTAATAGACTAATGCAATATGTTATAAGAATTGCTTTTCAACTGCCATTGCAGTAAGTCAAGTAGATTTATCCTTCCAAATCAGAAAAACATCCAACAAATACAATACTACATGGTTTTCATTCTTAATTGAGTTTTTTGAAGTACAGGGAGAAAAGTATATGTGCATTTAATGTTATAGAGAGATCATCAAAAATAAGCCAAAGAGGTCTCTTCCTCTCCATCTTGATAAATGTGTTGTAGCCTTTACTTGTTTGTAGTCAAAGGTCAAAGACTGTTATTTAGTCGTAAATTAAAACACTGTATGGGAGCTGTCCAGTAGGCAAGTGTGCATACTATGCTTTGAACATGATTTCCATTAGCAGAAACCTCATTGACTCATTCTAAGTGGCTTTTCATTGAATAGTAACTCAGTAGCTTCAGATCATAAAACCCTCTTTCATCTAAAAAGTTGTTTCAAACTTGAAAAAGATTTTTAAATGGAGGACCATATTTTTAAAGGCTTATTGAAACCTTACCAGTCCACAAAGAAATATATTTACTTTACATTGTTCAGAATGAATTGTACTGTTCACTTACATATGCACTTTATATTTTTTTTGGTCTAAAAATCGATTAAAGGAACCTTTCTGTCATCGCTTGATTCGAAGCTTTAAAAATGACAGCGCAGAAACTGTTGCCTGCTTGCAATGAAGTAATAACTTGCAGTTGTATTAAACTTTTTTATGTGATGTCTGTGACAGGGTCTATTCTAGTTTACTTTTTTGTTAGCCTTGGCAATAGATACATATAGCACAGTAAAATTATCTCTTTATATATAAAGGTGCTCAGTGTAATGGAATACATAAACAACGATGCAGAGATAGATACAGCACTCACCAGATTTTGAGATAATGGATTTTAATTGTATGAATTAAAGGTGATGTTTTATATTTATCTCAAAATCCGGTGAGTGTTGTGTCTATCTCTGTATATATATATATATGTATCATATGCAGCACTAAATAATTTGTTTCAGACTAATTATTCTGAAAAATTTGTTTTCAAGAATATTCATGTGCTGCACTATTCGGTATTTGTTTTGTTTAAATGTTACTTTGTTGCAGGTGGTACAGTGTCACCTCTAGGTTAAATACATAGGTACATTAAAATGTGTGAAGGGTAGAATGATTAACAGTGACAGGGAGAGGACTGAGGTACTAAGCCAATTATTTTCTTCAGTATACACAAGAGAGGAACCAATGAGGCATACTTTGAAACAAACTAGAACATACAAGCCTATACCATTAACTGGGTGATCTCTAGAGTCTAGAGGATATCAGGAAAAAACTGGATAATATTAAGGTAAATAAAACTCCAGGCCCTGATAGAATACACCAAAGGGTTTTACGGGAACTTAGCACTGTTATAGACAAACCTCTACTCTTAATTTTTTCAAGACTCATTATCCTCAGGCATAGTACCCCAGGACTGGCATAAAACTGATGTGGTGCCACTCTTTAAAAAGGGAAGCAGGACTGATTCAGGAAGCTATAGACCAGTTAGTCTGACATCAATAGCGGGGAAGATATTTGAAAGAATTATAAGGGATTATTTTGATGAGTATATTAGTGTAAACAAAAACAATGGGGCTCTACTATATCTAAGTAGTGTGTCCAGAAATAAGGTGCGCCTAATTTATGCTATTTCAAAAAAGTGATAATATGGATAGATCCTAAGTTTTATATCTTACAAAAAATAAACAATATGAACTGTATAATTATAAATACAAATACATAACAATAGTCACCACAGTCATATGGTTAGGAAATATACATCCATAGATGCAAGTGAAAGTCCCAATATAGAGTGATGTCCAATCTGGAAATGATTGGGCCTGATGAAACGGCATGTTAGCCGAGAAACGCGTTGCTAAGTAATTTTTATATTTTTAATAAATACTTTTATTTTGTCTACCTTGCTGGTGAATTGTTCTATTTGCCTTATTGATCCCTTGCTTGGATTAACCTCTATCGGCATATCCACCTTTATTTTCCACCACTCCTCCAACGATCCAGGAGCAGCTGTACAGGCCTCAGGGAGTCAGCCGAACGGCTCTTTAAGATTCGGCACGCCTGATATTGCACTGCTTGTGCAACTCCGTTTGTGAGTATAACTTCTCGACATCTGTTGTATGTGTATTCTGTGCCTGGGATAATCTGCACCAAGGGCGGTATCTATATTTTATGTCATAGGTATCTTTTTTCCCCACATCGTTGGTGAAGTGATTACCCAGTGAACAGCTGATTTCACCCTCTAGCGAGTCAGCCGAGCGGCTCTGAAGCTTCGGCTCACCTGTTATTGCACTGCATGTGCAAACATCTTTGTGAGTATTACTCTGAACTGTTAGTTTAGAATCATTTGTAGCCAAGGATCATCTGCACCAGAGCGCCTCTTCTTTTTTTGTTTCTATACAGAACGCAGTCATATTAGTGTAAACAAGATTATGAGCTCAAATCAGCATGGTTTTATAAGAAATAGATCATGTCAAAATAATCTAATTCGGTTCTATGAGGAAGTAAGAAAAAATATAGATAAAGCGAATCAGTTGATGTGATATACTTGGATTTTGCAAAGTAGTTTGATACAGTGCCACATGAAAGACTAATGTACAAAATGAAGGGACTGGGAATAGCTGAAAATGTTAGCTCATTGATAAATAACTGGATAAAAGACAGGGAGCAACAAGTAGTAGTAAACGGATCATACTGAGATTGGACAAAGGTAATCAGTGGTCAGTACTGGGCCCTGTTGTTTTTCATATATTTATTAATGACTTGGAGCAAGTATTAAATAGCAACATCTCTATTTTTGCAGATGATACAAAGTTGTGTATGGTCATTAGGTCAGAGCAGGACGAACTTGCTTTACAAGGGGATTTGCAAAAAGTATAAGTATGGGCAGGGAAATGGAAAATGAGATTTAATATGGGAAAATGCAAGGTTCTACATTTTGGAAGTAAAAATAAGCAGGCAGCCTATTATTTACATGGGACTAGACTTAGCCATACACATATGAAAATAGAGTAGTGCGAGTCAATACTTCGTATAGAAAATCATATCACAGTGCCCTTCTGCTGTATTCAGTATGGATATAAGAAAGGTGCATAGGTCTAGCACTAGTATGTACACCTACAGCTCTCTCCAGGAAAGGTGCCTAGTTAACCTTGGAGTGCAAAAACAGATTGGAGTATGGAGTGAGCGCCAAAGGCAGAGGTGAAGCAGTCCTGTTGGGTTAATTTCCAAATAAAAACACAAAAAATCAAATCCAAAAAATGTGTATGATAAAAATGCAAAAAATCCAAAGTGAAAAAGTGAAAAAAGCTAGTATTTTATATTATTTTGAGTATTGTTTTTTCCTTTTTCCACAGGTTTTTTATTGTATTATATGGGACTTTAAGCAAGTTAATTTTTCTCTTATTTTTTCTGGGTTAAACCACACCCATCATAGGATGCATCACTCCATTTAATATTGGAATTTTTTTCACGATATTTTTCACATACCTTTCACATTTTTTCACTTTGGATTTTTTTCTTTTGCATTTTTATCATACACATTTTTGGATTCGATTTTTTGTGTTTTTATTTGGAAATTAACCCAACAGGACTGCTTTTACAGCACTTTGGACACTTATTCACCCAGGATAGACAGTAACATATATTGTTGTTTTTGGAAACATTCACTGGATTGTCTTACATTTGGACACTTAGGGCTCCATGTACTAAGCCGTCAATTCATCCGTCATTTTAGACGCAGCTAAACTCGCCGTTACTCGCCGCGGGCGAAATGGTGTCCGCTGTAGGTATGTACTAATAATCCCACAATAAATAGACACGTCTAGCCCGCCGCGAGCAGTGGCGGAATATTGATAAATTTGACGCCTCGCTCGCCGCGACTAAGCTGATGTACTTAACTTTCAGTTGAATTGTCTGGCCAATTGTTAACACGTGACATGTAAGGTGTCATGAACGTCATAGTAGTCGCGGGAATAGAATTTTGCTCCTATAAATGTACAACTTTTCTAAACAACTTTATTATTGTTCCAAAATTTTTGGAGAGTAATTACAGAGCGCTCGTTTTTGTGATCTTTATTTACAATTTCGATATGGCTTCATCTGCAAAAAAATGCAATGCAGCTAATAGTTTCAGAAGTCCCGGAATAGCTTGTGAACGAGCAGTCATCGGCTCCAAATGATCTTCAATCTCTCGATACAGGTGTAATATCGATTCACGATCAAGCCGGAATCTTTGTATGATCTCTCGGTCAGAAAGGCCGTGCAAACCAACCCGTGGAAGGAATACACGGGGGACACGAACTCTCCTTCTTCTAACGATAGGATTAGCTACATTTCCAGTATTCTGTCTTCTAGCCCGGATTTGCATCAAACGGAGAATAAACAAAAACAGAATTCTCTCCATAGCTGCTGAAATGAACAATGTAAGTACAATGCTGATATTACTGACTTTTATATATGTATAGACTGGCGTCTAGAGTGGCTTTCCTATTGTTTTGTACCTTGCCCGCCACCTAAAAGGTGGCGAGGCAAAAATAACGAGGTGGGGGCGGAGATTGACGCGAGCGGACAAATAGATTTTTTAGTACATTCGTTTTTGGCGAGTTGGTGGTCAAATGTGTCTAATTACAGTAAAAAATGGAGAGGTAGCGAGGTTTGGCGGATAAGTACGCTCGCAATTTTAAAGATGCGAGTTTTAACATAATTGACGGCTTTGTACATATCAGTTTGCGAGTTTTGACGCGAGATTTGTTGCGGGTAGCTCGCTGACTGCTTAGTACATGGAGCCCTTATTATTTTTGAACTTTGTATTTTATCGTATTAGCATTGTTACATTAACTCTGTTCTTATTGTATTAGATACGTCGTATTATTCTACCAATTTTTATCTATACACCAGATAAGCTGTGTTTTTATTTCATCAGTTTTTAACCTATATCAATGTATTCTTTGGAACTGTTTTATTATTTCTTGTACACATGGATCCATGTTTTTAAGTAATTGTTATGTATTAGTTTGTGCATTAATTTGTTTATTAGATCATATATTACATTTATTTTATACCACTAGGCAATTGTTCTCATCACCTCTGCCTTTGGCGCTCACTCCATACTCCAAGCTGTATTCAGTATGTCCCAAATAGTCTCCCCAAAGACGTCTGATATCACATATAAAAATCAGCTAGAAACTGACACAAAAGGGTGGGCACAACAGTGCACTCTTACCCTCCACCTCAGACTTTGCGGCTTCAGAGATAGTGGGACCCCAATATCCAATCGTTATGAGCAAACTGCTCCCCGGTCTCCTCCGTCTCCCTCTGCGTCTCTAGCCCAAAGCGCTCCTCAGGTGGCCCGGCACTTCCGGGTGACGTCACTGTTCCGAGGTAGTTGCAGATTGGTTCTCCAGCAGAGTGTGAAGTGAACAGCTTTGATGCGATCCACGCCCAGTACTATTAAAACTTCAACTTTATTATAAACATTAAAACAGATGGAGGACTTGCAGTATACAGAGTGAGCGCAGCACTTGGCATTCACGTTTCGTCTGTCAAGCCGTAATCATAGCCTATAGTGCTGTGTTCATCCCTGTTATTTAAGAGCATAAGAATAACGCCCATTGGCTCACAATCAATAGCATTAATTAATAATTAAAAACACTTATACGCTACTCCGTTAACTCTTAGTTGCCTGTTTTCAAGGGAAAGGGGGGCAAAACAAATATTGGCACCAAAACATTAACATTAAATCATGGAATAAAACATACACAATTTCATTTACCATTACATACGGACCCAAAAGAAAAAAGAGCTAGAATTGAAACTTAAGCTCATGTAAGTGCTAGATGTATATTTAGAAAGTTCCTTGCAAATAAATAAATATAAAGCTTTAGTCCATGTATATACATCAAATATGAATATATATTGGGTAAAAATCTAAAATTTCTCTCTATAGTATTTTATCTCTATAATATTTTATCTATAAGAATTAACTTCCCACACAGTAAAACATGCAGGTATAATATACCGTGTTAAATATAACAAATGGGGAAATTGGCGGCCTTCTGCATGATTAATAATTCTGGTGACCCCCAAGATTGACCATAGTATGAGTAATGATTTACTTATATGTTCAAGATGGTGTTTTATCCCTTAAGAATAACAATCATTATTTATTTATTTATCTGTGTTTGTCCACTAGTGACACTATTACTCCCAGTAATTAATCATATCAAATTTAGAATTGAGTCCTTTGGGGACCCTGGTTTCCATTTTAAATATCCAGAATATTTCTCTCTTTGCTAGAAGCTGGTCAAGGTTACCTCCACGTTTAGGTAGAACTACTTTTTTCAATGGCACACCATCTAAAGGTGTTTAAATTGCCATTATGAGTTTTTGCAAAATGTTACACCAATGGAGTGGATGCCTTGCCCAAGCTTATAGTTGAGAGATGTTCTCTGATCCTTGAATTAATGTCTCTTGACGTGAGACCGATATATTGCTTTTTGCACTGCGTGCATGTGATCAAATATATGACGTAGCTAGTCCTACAATTTAGACAAGAATGTATGTCATACCTTGTACCATTCACCAATGACTCAAAGTCTTTGGTGATCTGGACGAATTCACATGGACGGCAATGATGGCTCCCACATCGGTACATACCCACATGTCTAAGCCAGGAGCTGTTAGAACTTGGAGACTTTTTTAGCTGAGTAGGTGCCAATAAAGTACCAAGGGTCTTGCTCTTTTTGTAGGAACACCTTATTACTCTATCTACAACCTTCCTTAGATGGTCATCTGCAGCCAGAAGTGAGAAATTCTTTCTCACTATCTTACAAATATCATGATATTGGGAACTAAACTCCGTTACAAAGTTCACCCTGTCAGACTTGTAATTGTCATCAGTAGCTTTCCTATTATCAGTTCTGAGCAAATGGTCCCTTGGGACCGAATTTACCACTGTTTCTGAACTGATAATGTCTTGGTTGGGATATTCTCTCTCCCTTAATTGTTTACTAAGGTCAGAAGCTTCCTTCCGATATTCGGAGTTAATGGAGCAACTTCGTTTCAGCCTAATAAATTGACCCTTTGCTATTGCAATCCTAATTTGCTTTGGATGGCAACTATTGCCATGTAAAATGGTATTCCCTGTTATAGGTTTGCGATAGACACAAGTGGTAACGCCTTTGTCAATTGTACCCCTGAGTGACAAGTCCAGAAAATGAATTTCTACAGGATTTGTCTCACAGGTGAACCTTAAGCCCATGTCATTGGTATTGAGAAAAATCATAAACTGTTTGACATCCTCCACTTGTCCCATCCAGACTAAAAGCAGATAGTCAATATATCTATAGTACAGCTTGATGTTATATCTAAAGGGATTGCCCTCTCCATAGATGCGGCACAGCTCCCACCAGCCTAGTTATAAATTGGCATAAGATGGCGCAAATTTTGCTCCCATAGCCATGCCGCATCTCTGGAGGTAGCAATCCCCCTCGAATTTGAAGAAGTTATGTGTAAGGAAGAACCTCACTATTCTGATAACAAATGCCTGGAACTCTGAAGTGAAATTGGAATAATGTAGCAAGAAAAATTGAATGGCCTCTACCCCCTTGTTGTGTGGGATAGAGGAGTATAATGCGACTGCATCGACAGTTAGCCAGGTATAGTCACTGTCCCATTTAAATTCCTGTATAATATTGATAACATGTTTGGTGTCCTTGAGATGTGATGCCAACTGGACCACAAAGGGCTGCAAAATGGAATCTACCCACTGTGATAAATGCTCCAACAGTGACCCAATTCCACTTACAATGGGTCTCCCTTGTACGTTTAATAGGGATTTATGAATTTTTGGAAGATGATGGAAGCAGGGGGTCCTGGGATGCTGTACATTCAGATAGGCCAGTGTCTGATCATCCAGGAACCCCTGTTCCCTACCATCATCCATGATGGTAGGGAACAGGGGTTCCTGGATGATCAGACACTGGCCTATCTGAATGTACAGCATCCCAGGACCCCCTGTTTCCATCATCTTCCGAAAGTTCATAAACTTACTTATAATGAAATGGGGCCACACTAATCCAACCCTTTTTCACAGAGCCCTGGGTTGGGCTAATAGGAGAATTAATGTGTTGGATCCCAGAGCCTACGGTTAAGAACCTTCTCCTTCAGCACAGGATCTTGGATCCAGCACCACTAATCCTGGACTCTTTTAAGTAGGTTTTGATTAGTGCGGCCCCCACCCTGCTATAAGTAAGAATGTAACCTTGTAAAACCTAATTTTAAGGATAAAAAATGAATTTTTGTTAGTATATATTCTTTATTCTTTAAATTAGTGCATTCATTTGCATATTTGTTTCATTAAAATATATTTGTCACAAATATGCATTAATTATGAACCAAATTCACTTCTCTAATATATATCAGTTAAATAGTAAAACTTTAAATCCTTATCAAAGCAATATACATGCCTTTTTTTGATCACAGTGAATTCCATGGGGTAAATTTACTATTGTGCAGATGGACATGATATGATCGATAAATTTATCATTGCACCAGCAGTTCTGGTAAACTGCTGGTGCAATACCCCCCTGCATATCCGTGGCCATTTGGCAACTAGCAGGGGGCGTCATTGCTGTCCGCCACCTCAGAGGTGGAGGACGAGTTAAGGAGCAGCGTTCTTAGGACTGCTGCTTCTTAACTTCCGCTTCAGGCAGAACTGAAGTGGAGTGGGTCGGAAGCAGCATCCGCTACTTCATAAATCGACCCCCATGTGTAAAGGTCAATTTTATTCTAACACACTAGTAATTCATTAGAGCATGTTATTTTAAAACTAGCAACCCTGTACTACTCTCAGTTTATACCGGAAAAAGTGGGTTAAGCACACAGTAGAAGTTCCACTTGGGACTCACAGAGTATTGCTGGACCAGAGCAGAATCTGGCATTGATTCAATAGCAGCGCAGCTGAGTTTTGCAGTTAGTGCTGCTGATTGGATCAGTGGCAGTTTCCACATGGGACCAGCAGTACTTCTACTGTGTGTTTAACCCATTTGCAGGATACTATGCACGTGTTGATTATGCAATTCTACTATATTTAATGGTCCTTTAATATTACATGCTCTAACAAATCAGAGAATATAGTTGTTCAACTATTATGGCCCTGCATTTTGTTCGGTTCAGTGAAAAATGAACAGTTAAACAATAGATGCAACTCTATTGGTTATAGTTAAGTTGACTTCACAACTCATAGTTGTGAAGAGAGCTGGGTTCAAATCTTTATGACAATTTTTGAGTTGTGATAATTTTTTTAAGTGAGATATTAATTTCAGAAATTAGTTTTATTCAATCTAGATTAATGTTTATTTTCTTCAATTAAATATGCACAGCATATCGTCCCACTAGATGCAAGATTGCTGCATTAAGTGATGTAGCAATGACCGACTTTTGTAGTATCTTATTGCCTCACTCAAATGCAGGGGTGTTAAAGTGTCTTGATAAAGCCGTGAAAATGGCAAAATGCGTTGATGGTGCCAGTCCTTTTTTTATTCCTTTATTCCTTTTTTCCCCTTTTTAAAAGTTTTCTGCAGTAAACTGAACTCCTGATTGACTAAAAGGCAGTCACATGGTATGACGCAGCAACGGTAACCAACCAGGAAAAGTATTCAGTACACATTCATGATACGGCTAGTGGGCGGCAGTTACAAACATTAAGTCGCCATAAAGGACAAGCCGAGGAAACAAGGTATTCAAAATAGAGGTGTAGAAATCTGATTATTTTCGCTGAACATATCATTGTAGAGCAATTTCGGGGAAAGACTTTGGCTATGAAATAGCGGACTGTTAAGAGACATTGGTTATTCAGCATTATACCAATACCTTCGGAGTAAGAGGCTACCCGTTATTATAATGGATTGTATTAACATCCTTTTAAACTGAGACAAACTAATACCTAAAGTGATACACACTATCCAATTAAATAAAGGATAAGACATATTTTTTGTGGTGTTTTCTCCTGCGATTTTATCAGAATAATTATTTTACACTTGTCTGTGACCAGTCACATTAGAAATATTTTAACAGAGTGCTATATTATAATAAATATTTTATCCTACTGATATATTTTTCAGCACATTGTTTATACAAATATTTATCTTAACCATTTAGCTGTTAAAGCTCTCATACACATCTTCCAGTGCATTTTTTAAAAATCTGTCAAAGTGGTGGCCCAATGGCCGCTTATGACCCACAACTTAATTTTTTGCGGCCTGCATCGCCGCCACAGGAATGCAGGGTTGGTCGAACACAGCACACATATGTGCTAATGTCAAGACTCCAGAGGTTGGGGGAGCAGTTAGTGTAGTGAACGTAATGTGCGCTAATGGAGTTCAGACAAGTGACTGGGGGAGGGGTTGGTAGAGCGCATATTTGTGTAGCTTGATGCTCCACCCACCCAAAAAAGGCACCATTACAGCCAAGCTACTTGCTGCCGTTACTGAGAAAGGGGAGTACAACCTGCAGGAGTACCATCTGCAGGCAGGTGAGACTACCTGTGCCCTGTGCCTTGGGCTGTAAATCACAAGGTAAGGAGCCTGCTGTGTGGTCTCTCCCCCTTCAGTGACCCTTCTTCCCGCTTCAGCAGTGATCTCTCCCCCCCTTTAGTGATCTCCCAGTCAGTGACTTCTCGCCCCCTTCAGTGATCTCTCCCTCCCTTTCAGTAGGCTCTGCCCCTTCAGTGGTGTTTCTCCTCTCCATTCAGTAAGCTCTCCACCCCTTCAGACATCTCTCCCCCCTTCAGAGGTGTCTCTCCCCCACTTCAGTGATCTTTCCCCCTTCAGGGATTTCTCATCCCATTCAGTGAACATTCCCCCTTTCAGTGAACATTCTCCCCTTCAGTAATTTCTCTCCCTTCATTGATAGCTCCCCACTTTAGTGGTGTCTCTGCCCCCTTCATTGAACTCTCCCCTCCTTCAGTAATCTCTCCCCCTTTCAGTGATCTCTCCCCCCTTCAGTGGTGTCTCCCCGCATTCAGTGACCTCTCTCCCCCCCTTCAGCTATCTCTCCCACCTTCAGTGATCTCTCCCTCTTTCAGTGGTGTCTCTCCCCTCCTTCAGTTATCTCTCCCCCTTCAATGATCCCCCTTCAGTGATCTCTCTTCCCCTTCAGTGGGGACTCCCCCCCTTCAGTGATCTCTCCCCCTTCAGTGATCTCTCCCCCTTTCAGTGGTGTCTCTCCCCCCCCTTCAGTGATCTCACCTCCCCTTCAGTGGTGTCTCTCTACCCCTATCAGTGGTGTATTTCCCCTCCCTTCAGTGGTGTCTCTTCCCCCTTTTAGTGTGTTGTCAATCTTTTACTTCAAATTTTGAGAAGCTGGTTTGAAGCAAATATTGGCAAGTGTCAAAATGAGTAAGTTATTTAATATCCTTGTTATTTAATATTAATATTCAATAAATGTGCTTTTCAGTATTCATTCTGCTGTTTATTTAATTATTGAATATACATTTCAGAGTGATTTGCAGAAATTTGAAGTCGTGCCACTGTTTTGGTTAGCAATGTCAATATATGTAGGTTGCGTGTTGCCCGCTTGAGTTGCACTTGTATGGAAAATGGCCCTTGACTCAAATGAGTTTCAAACCCCTGCTTTAATGTAAGGGACCTGGCATGAGAAACAGATGAGCTGCATATTTGTTTTTTGAGACAATACATTCAGAACAATGGAAAGGGGTTGAAAGCTATAATAGAGTCTCTAGGTAGATTTATTAAATGTTGGACGGACATAATCCGACATCGCTAAATGCTGACAGCATACGCTAATGGCATTTAACATTGAACAAGCATTTCTAGTGAAATGCTTATGCAATGCCACCTCCTGCACACTCGATTAAATTTTTTTAACCCCTAATCTGCTGGCCGCCACCTACGTTATACTTATGTACCCCTAATCTGCTGCCCCTAACACCGCCGACCCCTATATTATATTTATTAACCCCTAACCTGCCCCCCACAACGTCGCAGCCAGCTACCTACAATAATTAATCCCTAATCTGACGACCGCAAAGAGCCGCCACCTACATTATAGCTATGTACCCCTAATCTGCTGCCCCTAACACCGCCGACCCCTATATTATATTTATTAACCCCTAATCAGATTGAGCTCGCATTCTATTGGCTGTTCCGATCAGCCAATAGAATGCAAGATCAATCTGATTGGCTGATTGGATCAGCCAATCGGATTGAACTTGATTCTGATTGGCTGACTCCATCAGCCAATCAGAATTTTCCTACCTTAATTCCGATTGGCTGATAGAATCCGTCTGAAAGCCCGTCTGAAACTTAAGTTAAGAAGACTGCTGCTCTTTAACTTATCCACCACCTCTGAGGTGGCGGACGGCAATCATCTCGATTGCATATGATCGGGATGATTGACACCCCCTGCTAGCGGCCGATTGGCCACGAATGTGCAGGAGGTGGCATTGCATAAGCATTTCACTAGAAATGTATGGTTTTTTTTACAGGCAAAAGAGCTGAATTTCTTGGGGCATGCCCCGCAAAGGGCCCTGTTCAGGGCTGGTAAGGTAAAAGAGCTTTGAACTTTAGTAATTTAGTATAGGGTAGGGCATTTTTTTATTTTGGGGGTCTTTGTTATTTTATTAGGGGGCTTAGAGTAGGTGTAATTAGTTTAAAATTGTTGTAATATTTTTCTAATGTTTGTAAATATTTTTTTTTTTTTTGTAACTTAGTTCTTTTTTATTTTTTGTACTTTAGTTATTTTATTTCATTGTATTTATTTGTAGGAATTGTATTTAATTTATTTATTGATAGTGTAGTGTTAGGTTTAATTGTAACTTAGGTTAGGATTTATTTTACAGGTAAATTTGTAATAATTTTAACTATTTTAGCTATTAAATAGTTCTTAACTATTTAATAGCTATTGTACCTGGTTAAAATAAATACAAAGTTACCTGTAAAATAAATATTAATCCTAAAATAGCTATAATATAAATATAATTTATATTGTAGCTATATTAGGATTTATTTTACAGGTAAGTATTTAGCTTTAAATAGGAATAATTTATTTAATAAGAGTTAATTAATTTTGTTAGATTAAAATTATATTTAACTTAGGGGGGTGTTAGTGTTAGGGTTAGACTTAGCTTTAGGGGTTAATACATTTATTAGAATAGCGGTGAGCTCCAGTCGGCAGATTAGGGGTTAATAATTGAAGTTAGGTGTTGGCAATGTTAGGGAGGGCAGATTAGAGGTTAATACTATTTATTATAGGGTTAGTGAGGCGGATTAGGGGTTAATAACTTTATAATAATAGCAGTGCGGTCCGCTCGGCAGATTAAGGGTTAATAAGTGTAGGCAGGTGGAGGTGACGTTGTGGGGGGCAGATTAGGGGTTAATAAATATAATATAGGGGTCGGCGGTGTTAGGGGCAGCAGATTAGGGGTACATAGGGATAATGTAAGTAGCGGCGGTTTACGGGGCGGCAGATTAGGGGTTAAAAATAATATACAGGGGTCAGCGATAGCGGGGGCGGCAGAATAGGGGTTAATAAGTGTAAGGTTAGGGGTGTTTGGACTCGGGGTACATGTTAGGGTGTTAGGTGCAGACGTAGGAAGTATTTCCCCATAGACAACAATGGGGCTGCGTTAGGAGCTGAACGCGGCTTTTTTGCAGGTGTTAGGTTTTTTTTCAGCTCAAACAGTCCCATTGTTTTCTATGGGGGAATCGTGCACGAGCACGTTTTTGAGGCTGGCCGCGTCCGTAAGCAACTCTGGTATCGAGAGTTGAAGTTGCGTTAAATATGCTATACGCTCCTTTTTTGGAGCCTAACGCAGCCATTCTGTGGACTCTCAATACCAGAGTTATTTTAAAGGTGCGGACAGAAAAAAGCCAGCATTAGATACGCCGGTCGTTACCGACAAAACTCTAAATCTAGCCGTTATTTTCTTCGTTTTGGAGAATCCCTTCTGACTGAAAAAATAACAAATAAAGTCAATCAAATTTATAATAAATGAAGTCTACCATGCATGACCTTGTAATAAAAGATAAAAAAAAGACTTAGCAACAATGTACACAGTAATGAAGATCAAATGAATTGCCATCTCTTTACTAAGCTTATAAAAAAAGGGGAAGCTTCAAGGCCAGGCAATTTCACAGAATTTCTAATGATTTCAAATATTGTAGTCTTCAAACTTCTTATTGCTATTATGTTTTGCTAGTAATGATTTTACCATTCATACAATTGTGAGCAAAAAAAGATATGGAGAATACGGATGGTTATGTTTAAAAATACAGAATTTCATTTTTTTAATACATCTGTACTATGGCTTAGAAAAAAAGTAATGTAGCCTTTAAGAAAAACATTATGAAAATAAATATAAATAATGGTTACTGCTTTATTAGTCGTTTCAAATTAAAAAAATCTAATATTTTACCAGTTGTCCACAATATTACTTAAAGAGTAAAGTCCAAAATAAACTTTAATGATTCAGATAGGGCATGTCATTTTAAACAACTTTCCAATTTAATTTTATCATCAAATTTCCTTTTTTTCTCTTATTATATTTTGTATATTTTATTATATATTTTGTTTAATAATAAACCTTGGTAGGATCATAGGCTGATTTCTAAGACTCTGCATTCCATCTCTTATCTCACTTTCTGGCTGTGAATAGCTAATAACATGTACTGTTTATTCATGTGCGCTATATAGATAACATTGTGCTCACTCAAGTGGAGTTATATAAGAGTCAGCACTAATTGCCTGAAATGCAAGTCTATCAAAAGATCTGAGATAAGGAGGCTGTCTGCAGAAGCTTAGATACAGGTAATCATATAGGTAAAAAGTATATTAATATAGCAGTGTTGGTTATGCAAAACTGGGGAATGGTAAATAAAAAAAATATTTATCTTTTTAAACAATAAAATATTTGAAATTGGCTGTCCATTTAAAGTAATGTTAAATCATATAGGTTAATAAATGTACCAGTGAAAATGTTCTCATATTAACAAGTAAACTTCTATATTCAATTTTAAGATTTTGACATTATATTTTTAAAAATTAACTTTTTCTTACTAAGTGTTACTCTTCCCTCCGCTCCTCCTTTTCTTTTTCTGTAGTGTAGTGACTTAGTAGGTAAGTGTGCTCTCACTATGGGCGCGATCCAAAATATAGATCGCAGTTTGCGGCGCAAGCGAGGGAACCCGCGTCGCCCGCAGTTTCAGCTCGCAACTCGAGCTATCCCATATATGTCGCCGTCAGATGCTAACGTGCCGTAAGTCTGACAAACCAGCGATGTCCAGAAATCTGCGCAAGTACAAATTTCTGGCGTCGCCAGTGACTTGCGGCACATTAGAAACTGCCGGCGCCTACAAAACCTGACTAAAGTCTAAATCACCCGCACTGTCTAACACGTCTCCCTAACATAGCCCGACACGTCTAACACGCCTCCCTAACATAGCCCGACACGTCTAAACCTCTATCCACTATCCCCCCTCACTATCCTAACAATAAAATATGTATTAACCCCTAAACCGCCGCTACCTAATAAAGTTATTAACCCCTAAACCGCCGCCAGCTATATTAAATCTATAACCCCCTAAAGTGAGCCCCTAACACCGCCGCCATCTACCTTACCTACCCCCTAAAGTGAGCCCCTACCCCGCCGCTATTTTAAAATTATTAACCCCTAATCTAGGGGATGCCGCGGAGCATCCTTCCGGCACGACGACTTCCCGACGAATGAGGTTCCTTTAAATGACGTCATCCAAGATGGCGTCCGTCGAATTCCGATTGGCTGATAGGATTCTATCAGCCAATCGAAATTAAGGTAGAAAAATCTGATTGGCTGATTGAATCAGCCAATCAGATTCAAGTTCAATCTGATTGGCTGATTGGTTCAGCCAATCGGATTGAACTTGAATCTGATTGGCTGATTCAATCAGCCAATCAGATTTTTCTAACTTAATTCCGATTGGCTGATAGAATCCTATCAGCCAATCGGAATTCGGCGGACGCCATCTTGGATGACGTCATTTAAAGGTACCTCATTCGTCGGGAAGTCGTCGGCCGGGATGGATGCTCCGCGGTGGCGGAGCGAAGAAAGAAGATTGAAGATGCCGCTTCATGGAAGATGCTGCCTGAAGGAAGAAGACTTTGCTGCCGCTTGGAGGAAGATGTCGCCGGGAGGAAGAATTCTTCTTTTCCGCTTGGAGGAAGACATCGCCGGAGGAAGAATTCTTCTTTGCCGCTTGGAGCAAGACATCGCCCGGATCGGATGAGGAGTTCGGCCCGGTGTGGTGAAGACAAGGTAGGGAGATCTTCAGGGGGGTAGTGTTAGGCTTTTTTAAGGGGGGTTTGGGTGGGTTTAGAATAGGGGTATGTGGGTGGTGGGTTGTAATGGGGGGGGGGGGTATTGTATATGTTTTTAAATGCAAAAGAGCTGAATTCTTTGGGGCATGCCCCACAAAAGGCCCTTTTAAGGGCTGGTAAGGTAAAGAGCTTTGAACTTTTTTTAATTTAGAATAGGGCAGGGAATTTTTTTATTTTGGGGGGCTTTATTATTGTATTAGGGGGCTTAGAATAGTTGTAATTAGCTTAAAAATCTTGTAATTTTTTTTTATTTTTTGTAATTTAGTGTTTGTTTGTTTGTTTTTGTAATTTAGTTTAGTTAATTTAATTGTATTTTTTAGATAGATATTTGTAGTTTATTTAATTTATTGATAGTGTAGGTGTATTTGTAACTTAGGTTAGGATTTATTTTACAGGTAATTGGGTAATTATTTTAACTAGGTAGATATTAAATAGTTAATAACTATTTAATAGCTATTATACCTAGTTAAAATAATTAACAATTTACCTGTAAAATAAATATTAACCCTAACATAGCTACAATGTAATTATTAATTATATTGTAGCTATCTTAGGGTTTATTTTATAGGTAAGTATTTAGATTTAAATAGGAATATTTTAGTTTATAATATGAATTAGATTAATTTAATATAAATTTAGTTAGGGGTGTTAGGGTTAGATAGAGTTAATATAGTTAATATAAATATACTTAGGGTAAATATAGATAATATAGCTGGCGGCGGGGTAGGTAGATTAAATTAGGGGTTAATAATTTTAATAGAGATGGCGGCGGTGTAAGGGGCTTACATTAGGGGTTAATAATATTAATATAGCTGGCGGCGGTATAGGGGGATTAGATTAGGGGTTAATAATTTTTATATAGGTGGCGGCGGTGTAAGGGGTCAGATTAGGGGATAGATAAGGTAGATGGCGGCGGTTTTAGGGGCTCACAGTAGGGGGTTAGTTTATGTAGATGGCGGCGGGGTCCGGGAGCGGCGGTTTAGGGGTTAATAACTTTATTAGGGATTTTGCGGGGGGGGGGATCGCGGTTGACAGATAGATAGACATTGCGCATGCGTTAGGTGTTAGGTTTTATTTAGCAGATCGCGGGTGACAGGTAGATAGACATTGCGCATGCGTTAGGTGTTAGGTTTATTTTCTAGCTAGTTTAGGGAGTTACGGGGCTCCAATAGTCAGCGTAAGGCTTCTTACGGCTGCTTTTTGTGGCGAGGTGAAAATGGAGTAAGATTTCTCCATTTTCGCCACGTAAGTCCTTACGCTGCATATTGGATACCAAACTGCGCTGGTTTGGTATACCTGCCTATGGCCCAAAAAACTACGGGCGACGGCAGAAATATACGGGCGTAACCTCTAGGTTACGCCGTATATGTGATACCAAATCAGCATAAATATTGGCGTCGCCGGCTTTTGCGGGCGACGATTTTTATCGGATCGACCCCTATATATTACCCATGCACCTGGCAACTAATCTTGCTGCTCATGTAGGTTACAGTGAGGTGAGACTTGGCAACTCAGGAAAAAGGGAGCCATGCGGCAAAGCGGCTGATTGGGTGGCAGAGACAAACATCACCCAGAGAAAAAAATAGTACAATACAGGAAGCAGGTAGCAGAATAAGAAGTAAGTCTAAAATAATAATAAAATGAAAATTTTTATAAGCATTGCAAAAATAAAATGTTATACTTTTTCCCAAGAAATAGGCTAAAACATGATTTGTACTGATGTGAAAAAATAGGTCTGTATTCTTATGAAAGAGGAATTTATCACTGATTGTAAAATACCATACATTAAATATAACAAACAGAAGCAAAATATTTTAGTGTCCCTTTAAATACACAAAATAAATATATAGACCCTCATTCAAAGTTTCTTTAGAGGAGAAACAAAAACATTTTAATGAAGGAAATCATTCTTTAATTTGAAGTACCTGTCACATCAAAAGTGGACCACTCTGGTCCTCTTTAGTGATCTTTAAAAAGGGAGGGGTGAAATAGCAAAAGACAAAACAAAGCCAAGATAGTTTTCTTGAAGGTAAAAGGATTTTAATCTCAGATCTGTGAAAACTGACACCTTAGTGAAGTAAAAAATAAAAAAAACACAAAGATCACCTTAAATGGGTTATAGCTGTTTAAGGATAGGGAGAGATAGGTATGTTGTTGGTCTTCTTAATGTGCTTATCATTATATCCAGCCCTACTTAGATGTGCAACACAAGGTGTGGAACAGAACCTTTTAAAACTATCAGTGTCAGTCACTGCAATTAGCAGCTTTAGCTGAATAATTCTTCTTGGGGATAAGAGTCATGTTTCTGACATTAGAGTTTCTTTGTACATCATCATTTTTACTAATTACCACAATGTTATTCTATCTGGGAAGTTGTACTGCAGAATGTAACAATTACTTATGCTTGTCTTTCAATTTAAAAGTCCAAAACCATGCAAAAACAGTAAAGAACACATCTGTATTCTAAAGGAATAGCTCAAGTAGTACGCTAAAAACAAAATAAATATATAAACAAAGCAAAACTTTAAAAGATAAATAATAATAAAATGAGAGTCCTGGTTAATATGCTTCAGAGATGCCCCCATGTGTCTCACTAATTTATTAAGATGCAAATATGCAGAAAAAGATAACAGACTACAAGTAAAATATGTGTTTAAACCAAAATGTTTTATTACTACATATGTAACATTCACATGGTTATATATTAGCTTAGCAAGCTAGATATTACATACACTGACACACACACAAAATTACACACATACACACACTGACACACACAGAAACTGACACACATACACACACTGACACACACACACAAAATGACACACATACACACACTGACACACACAGAAACTGACACACATACACACACTGACACACACACAAAATTACACACATACACACACTGACACACACACACACACACAATGACACACATACTCACACTGACACACACAGAAACTGACATACATACAAACACACACTCACATAAATATTAGGGATAGGCAAATGTTTCTAAAAATTTGAAATTTAAAACGAATTTTGATACATTCGTTCATTAGAATCGATTTTCGGATGTTTATATAACATTCTAACATTATACTTTCGAATTTTCGTTTTCGAATTTTTCAATAAAATTCAAAAATATTTGTTCGAATAATAGAATGTTTAGCTATGTATTCATTCAATTTCTAAATGTAATATTTGAATTTGAATGTGACATTTGAATTTGAATGTGACATTCAAATTTGAAATAGTATTTCTAGTCTACAACTGTGTTTAATAAATGTAATATTTGAATTCGAATGCTACATTCGAATTTGAATGTCACATTCGAATTTGAAATAGTATTTCTAGTCTAATACTGTGTTTTAAATGTGATATTCGATTCAAATGTGATATTCGATTCGAATGTGACATTCAAATTCGAAATAGTATTTCTAGTCTAATACTGTGTTTTATAAATGTAATATTCGAATTCGAATGTGACATTCGATTAGAATGTGATATTCGATTTGAATGTGACATTCAAAATAGTGTTTCTAGTCTACAATTGTGTTTTATAAATGTAAAATTCGAATTCAAATGTGATATTCGAATGTAACATTCGAATTCGAATATGACATTCAAATTCGAATGTGACATTAAAAAACTGTAAATAACATTCGAAAATCGAATTTTTAAGAATATTCGTTCTTATCAACATTCTATTATGTAAATCAAATTTCTACAATAACATTTGTTCTAACATTCAAATTCAGATATAAACACATTCACCCATCCCTAATAAATATATTTACATGTTTACAATAAAGAAGGTTTTACAATTTAATGCAAACCTTATAAATTAAAACTTGCAACTAAATGATGCACAAATATCTGTAAGTCCTATATACAGTATATATATATATATATATATATATATATATATATGGAAAATATCAAGGTATAACAACATCTAGAATACAGAAGATGGTCATTATTATTGATGTGACATATAGAATATTGATTATAGGGACATTGTACTTAAAACAATTTTCGCATTCCCCAAAATCCAAATTTAAGAAACATACAAAAAAAGCCAGATTATTTACAATACTACTTAGCCTACTTGTGAATAAGCTGTTTATTTTTAGTCTATTTCAATAAAGGTTTGTTTGTTTTTAAGCTTGACTTTGTAGAGTGCAAGGATATTTAAAAAAAGAAAAGATAAATATCCAACAGTAACAGTTTCATGAATATTACAAAGCATAACCGACACAAACAGTATTAATAATATATATATAATATCATACTTATTCAAAGTAGCACAAGTATGTTTGATTGTCTCAGCATATATAGCAATTGTTATTCCTTGGTCTAGGTTATAGGTTTATACAGCAGCCTTAATTATATAAATGTACAAGTGAAATATTCTCCTGTTTATTGCTTTGGTGGCTATTTATACAAGGAAGTCTAGCTTAAGTAAACTAAACCAATATACTGTACTTGGAAATGCTCAAAGGAATTAAGACTTTGGTCTTAATGAGCAAAATTTCCAGAAAGTCATAATTAAGTGGGGGTGGTTACTTATAACATACAGAAAATAAAGCTGATTTCTCTACTATATCGAATTAGTTATTCCAAGAACATTATAAAAACTAGAAGATAAATAATCTACCAGGGAATTGAAAAATAACAAGGTGGCTTACCAAATAAGTACAGTATGTAGCTGACTAACATAAATTCCAATAATATTTATAATAAATGTCCTTCGTTCTGAATAGTAGGCTGTTCAAATATGGAAATAGGCTCATGATGTGAGTGGGACCATTCACTGTCATTAAATTCAGTTTATCATTCCCTTTCTAGAAATGTTTTGGACAATACAGATCAAAATAATATAGCATGGTCCATAATTGCAACTACATAGCAAATGAAAATAACATCAAATGCCTATAACATTCTTGTGGCTAAATCAAAGTTAATGTTGCAAATGTATTAACTGCAGTGAAAATGGGTAATCATATATTTAATAATTCCCCATTTGTCTCACAGAACTTTCTATGGCTTAAAAGGTTTTTACTTTTCAGAAACAAATCATCTTGTGCTAAAAGACATTATGATGTGGAAGACAGATATAGTGCTAATTATTTACATTTAAGACAGTGCTTATGTTATTTGTGCTTTACTTATTGTAAAACATAAAAACACAATAAAATAAATGATGTAAAGTAATATTGAAAACTTGAGTTATGGTACAAGAATCTACTAACAATCAATATTATTTCAAGGTATAAAGCAAAGAAAAGAAAATGATACTTAGGGGCACAGAAGCCCTTTGCAGGGGTAACTGCCCCTAGAGTGTACCCGGCAATCTTACGTAAATCTGGCCCTGTGACACTGGACATTTTTAGGAAATATATTATTTATTGGTTCAATAGCCATAATTGTGTATACAGACTTTAATGCTTCTAAAATATTAATCTGCAGACCCAATGAGTTAAGATATAAATGGTATTCCACTGCAAGTAGGCCCTCACAAAGAACAAGAAAACCTTCTGGTGTAGTACATTATTCCTTAGCCTAAAGTTTATTTTGTTACGTTTGCAAAATTCTCCAATAAGTATTTATTTAGAGGTAGATTTGATTAATAGTTGCCCATGAAACTAGCAACTTCTTTATTTTTTTATCAGTTATGTGCCCAGGTATTTGATCAATTAAATTGAGTGGTGCTCTATAACCAATTGATGTCCTTTTGCAATATACTTACTATAATGTTTAATGTTATAATGTGTGCATAGAACTTTATTTACTCTGTTATATTAAAACTAGTATTTTCAGGTATGTATCTACTCTACATAGGGGTTGAAAGTGTATTGATTCTGTTCTTATAGTGACCTAGATTCAATAAAACATGTATGTAAAACTAATATCTAGTGGATAACAGTATCATAAAAAATGCCTTCAAAAGATTACAGAAAAAAATAATTAACTTTAAAACCATTAAAGACCAATTAAAATGAGACAACCTTGTCAACTTTGAAATATTTAGACATGAATATTAGAAGAGGTACTTCACAGAGGCAATAGAATCTTTATAAATTCTGCATGTTTGACCAAAGTGTAGATGAAAAATCTTGACCACAGCTCTAGAATATCCCAGAACCATGGCCAAAATGTAATAGTAGTAGGTGATCTTAATTTAATTGTAGCCCCAAATTTGGATAGGCTAAATATAAAAGTCTGTATTAGAAGAGATAGGAAGACCCAGATAATACAAAAGTTCTGCTCCCAGTTAGGATTGCTGGACAATAATGAGTCTGATGGATCTGTATCTACCAACATATACAGAAAAGATAATAACACCAACACCCTCCTACACCACACCAGTTCCCATGCTTACAATCTCTGAAAGCTATCCCAAAAGGAGAATTTATCCTCCTGAGACGTAACTGTTCAGACACTCAGATATTCTTAGAAGAGTCTGTTTATTTATCTAATAGGCTCTTAAAACGGGGATACAGCAATAGTGCAACCAAGAAAGCTTGTACCCAGGCATTGAAAACAGAATGAAAAACTTTGTTACAAACCAAACTAAAACCACAAGACAATACTATACGGTTAATCACTACTTATAATCCTCAAATGCAAAGAATAACTGAGGTTTTATATAGAAATTGGCACATTTTACAAAATGATCCACTCTTAGTCAGTCAAATCGGCACTCGATTATCTATTGGCTATAGGAGACCCAAAAATTTAATGGACACTTTTGTGAAGAGTCACTATTTACATAACCCTAAAAAAGCCAAAATCAAGGGAATGTTTCCATGTGGCACTTGTAGTGCCTTTCCAAGAGTTTGGAAACTGAAATCAATCAAGGATAAATATGATTGGACTACATATTTCTCATGTTCTACATCTGGAGTTATATATGTGTTAAAATGCACATGTAAATTATTTTATGTAGGGATGATGACCAGACAAGTAAGGACACATATCCTAGAACATTGTAGAAGCATCCGCAATGCTCAAAAGGAATCTGAGAAGGGCAAAACAATCACAAGTGTTGCGAAACATTTCCTGCACAGACACAACTGCAATGATTCAGATCTCAAATTTTCAGGGATACAACAAGCTAATTTTGGAATCAGAGGTGGTGATTTAGAGAAAACTCTATTGCGCATGGTGTGTAGATGGATACACGTACTAAATAGTGTTAAACCATTCGGTATGAATGATTACAATAATTTCTCAGTATATATATATATATATAATTAACTCCCTTTGATCACAGTAAAATTATACATTTTGTGACTGTTATATGAAACTGACGGATTAAGCATATCCAGTATTAACCAAACAATGACAGAGTGTCACACTTTAATTATCTGTTTGTAATATTGTTTTTATCTTCTGGGGGTGACACACTTGCATGTAATCTATACAAATATACATACAGTGGTATACTAGCACTCACTTGCATAGTCTAAAATTAGTCGATTCAAGGTTTTCTTCATCCCACTGAATTATTATCAAATTGTATGCCTTACCCAGCAATTTCACTATGATATGTTCTGTCACTTTTTTTAGGGGTATTCTTTGTCGCGTGTTTGTTTTCACACTATAGCTTAATTTGATGTCTGTTTAAACAAATTTCACTAAACACACAATCCAACATTCCAAAAATAAGGCTTTGACACTCATTTTTTGTATCAACTTTGCCTATCACTTATCCATGGCAAACACAATTCACTATAGTGCGCACTTGTTCACCTTGATATCACAGCAAAAGACACAGTTTCATGACACTTTGCAAAATGTTTAATAACATTTTGGATATGTATAAACAATAATATGTAGGAATGCACTAGATTTTGTTTAACTTTCCTTAAGCAGATGCATTTTCATATACAACGAGTCACGTTTCTTCACGTATGCATCACAATAGATGTTACTGGAATCATTACTAAAGTCCATAGGGACACATCTAGTTTTAGCCATGTCTGCCATGTTATCTATTTATGGCCTTTTATAACATCATGTTAAAGCCAAAGTTTTAGGATCTTCCAACTTACTGACACTCCAATAATCCTTACATACCAGTACAAGGGAAAACATTCCCTCGGGTTAAATAATAAGAACATAGTACTTGGAGATTGTGGTTATTGTGAGTCCACCTTTCCTGTTATCATACACTGATATATTTTGTTATCATTTTATTACCAAATCGTATGTCTGGCCACTGTCAGGCCAGTGATCGTAGAACTTCTGGGGGCTTTTCTTCCCAGTAATTAACAGACAATCACGGACTAATAAATATCACCATGAATTGTCCAATATTATATATATTATAGCAAACATACACATACACTAAAAAACAAACGTATATCATGATCCATTTCTGTAACCAATGTAACCAATTGACACAATATTAACAGTATCTATTTTGAGATCGCTATAGTAACAATAAAACTTTGTGCCGGATTGGCTAATCAATAAACACATGTTTGTCAGTGACTCCGCTTGAATCAAGTGAGTCCCAATTGTCAGACCAGCGATTGTAGAAATTCTGTGGTTCTTTCTAGTAATTAACAGACAATTACGGATGGATAAATATCACAATGAACTGTCCCACATTATATGTATTACAGTAAATGTATCCATACACACAAAAAAAAAAAAAAACACAAACGTATATCACAATCTATTCTCGCTGTTATCATGTAACCAATTGACATAACAATAACAGTGTCTATTTTGAGATCACCTTAGCAATGATAAAACATTGTGCTGGATTGGCTAACCAAAAAACATGTTTTTTTCTGTGAATCAGTTTGAACCAATTGAGTCCCATGTCACGTATTCTCCTTTGACCAATCACTAGCAATGTGAGGGTTTACTCAAGTGATAAATAAGATCCTGCGTCAGTCCTGCGTACCCCTTTGAGGAAGCGATTGTGAAACACAACCGAGTTAGGGGGAGTTCACACCTATTTTTAATTTGCTCTACAATGGTTAATTAATCTTTAATAATAGCTTTATCTTCAAACAATAAACCTTGTGGTCTTCTAGCCTTTAAACTCTGCGAAATACTCATAGTATTTAACTTTAAAAGTATTTAATTTGGGTAAGCAATTTCAGGGGCAGTATTACTTAGTTTGATAAACAAGTAGCGATGTTTAAGTTGTAAATTGAACCGGTATGCGAATTGTGCTACTGGCTTTTTGAAATATTCTAATTATCGCTTCATGATATCACTAATGCTAAACTATACTTACTATTATAATATCTAGTTATCCATATTATCATCCCAGATTGTCGCTTGACCTGCCAATACATGGCATATTTTAGATGCTAAAATTGTATGCTTGGTAAAAAAACAGTGGTGCATAACTTATAATTCTAACTGGTATGCGAATTGTGCTACCAGAGATATAGAGATAAATGAATACCGCTTTGTTACTTTAAAAGCATAATTCTTATTAAGGTTAAGACTACATCTACCATTATAACATCTAGGAATCTGTGATTACACTAGTGTATGTACCTAGCCAATACCAAATCCACAAGACTCACTACAGGTGTTATATTAAGTTATCTGCCAGTGATGCATAATTGGCAAAATCCTCCTGACATGGGAATAGTACTACCTGATACAACAGAAGCATTTTGATAGTGCTCCTTGATACCTTTTCAGGTTAAGATCATAGTTACCACCTTAACATTTTGCAAACAATTAGTCTAACTCCAGACTTTTACCATTTTGCTTTACCTCTATATAATCAGTAGGTGAATGATGCTGCTGAAAACATTATGATAATATAACTAGCGGCTATATTCTGGTAATTCATTGGGGTTGGGTAATCTGAACCACCAAAAAAAAAGACTTAATTCATACTGTTTATTATTATTCTTAGAAACTTTAATGCAGCCTAAGGGGCATTCTAGTACACTTATAATTGGAGACAGACAATACGTGGGGTTAGTACTTACTTTAGAGAGTAAATTCTTAAGTACTAGGTGATTGTCAATACATTGTAAAACTTTATGATAACTATGTAATAATTGTTATTTATATATAAAATAAAGGGGTAAAAACTATTTTAACAAGGCAACATTTGTGTATAACAACCAGTGTTATAGATGATATAGGTACTCTTTCCCTGGGTACAAACAAGAATCATCCCAATATATAAACAGTATTTGATCTTTTTTATGACCACTCAAATTCATATAAGATGAGCTATCATTCACATATACCATTGTGGAATTGTTTTTAACTTGTCCTTGTGTGTGGGCAGCTATCAGGACATTCACTTATTCAAAGCTGTCTTCTTATTCATTGGTGAATCAATAAAAGTTAAATTTTAATAATCACTTTCTGATCATTTTCCTATAATTAAGTTTTTGTGTTAAGATGCATTTCTTCTTCTGTCATCCCAATCTAGGGATGAGTTGTCCTAATAAAATTTAACCATTTATGCCTATACACAACCATCGGGGTAGGCCACACATATTTTTAATTACAAGACCCCCCTGTGGAAATTTACCATCCTTAGCTACAATCATTTTTTTCTATATAATTTAAATAAAGCACCTGGTCCAGACCTATTTCCTATTTTATTCTACAGAGTTCTTCAAGAACACATTACCCTGACCTTACATAAGTTATTCAATTTCTATTTCTCAAATAACATCAAGTGTTCTCCTTATTTTGCAGCATCTAATATTTCTTTAATTACAAAAAAAAACAAAGACCTGGAACTCCCAGCCTCATATAGACCAATTTCATTCTTGAATTCCAAATACAAACTTCTTACATCCATTGTAGCCAATAGATTAAAACCTCTTCTGGGCAAAGTAATACACAAAGACCAAACAGGATTTATGACTGGGAGAAACCCGACAAAAAATATACGGTAATGTTAGCAATATAGATAATGTTAGCATTAGATTTCTACTGGAACAAACTTAAATCCTCCAATAGCAGAGACCTAGCTGACTTAGCCATACTGACAGTTGACGCAGAGAAAGCTTTTGATCGTATTAGCTGGGATCATTTATTCTTTTCTCTTGAACAATTTGGGTTGACAGGCTATTTTAACAATTTTATATACCTAATTTATAGTTCCCCAATATCTGCCCTAATCATCAACTATATCTCCCAGCGCTTGGCTTTACAAAGGGGCACCAGACAAGGCTGTCCGCTCTCGACACTTATTTTTAATAACTCACTAGAGCCATTGGCGATTCGCCCCCGGCAAAATCTTGAGGTAATCCTATTAGGTGGACAAAAGTTCGTTTTATCGCTTTACGCAGACGACCTGTTACTATTTTTAAGTAATTTAAATATGAGTCTGCCCCAATTATTGGAGGATATATACATTTTTAGAGCAGTTGCAGGTTACAAGATAAATGTGGCAAAATCAGAACTCCTATGGTTGTTTAAAATGGCTGATAGTACTATAAATCACCCATTTATTGAGACCTCTCAGATTACCTCTCTAGGTATAAGGTTAATTGCCAACCCTGATGACTGGTATAGGTTAAACTTTCCTAAATGCTTTAATAACAGTAAAAAGAAATTAGACGACTTGCTCAACCTACCTATATCCCTGACAGCCCATGCCATGCTGATTAAAACCTTACTGTTTCCTAAATTGTTATTTCTAATTCAAAATATTCCGGTGCTTATCCGTAAATCTGATATCCAAAGGTTCAATAAATCCTTTTCCAGGTTTATGTGAAGGGTGCTAAAGCTTGGATAGCTATACATCGCCTTATGAATACCAAGCTTGAGGGAGGATTGTCCCTTCCTAACATCCAATTCTATAATTTAGCTGCCCTCACTAAAGTAGCGATAAATTGGATTACTGAAAAGAAACAGGTTACTCTTTTGACATGTGAATCTAATCTTGCAGCCCCGTTCCAATTGAATGCATTACTGCATTGCCCAATATCATTGCTCTCATATACTGTCTATAGTCTATTGACCATTAAAACCATTGTGGTTGCATGGCAGAAATACTGTTTTACATCTCTCCACATGTTTCAAAATTCCTCCCAATTATGGGCAATCCCAACTTTTCTCCAGGCCTGTCAAATATAGTCTTTAGACAATGGAGGAGTAAAGGGTTAAGATGGGTTAATGAAATATTAGAACCGGACTTAGTCCCTGAAACATTTAGTGATCTATGTGGTAAATTTGGACTATCACTAAGGGATTTCTATGCATTTCTGCAGCTAAGGCACTATACTTCTGAATTGAAACAAAATGTTGGCCTGGATTGGTCTCTTGGTTCTTTGCACAGTATAATTAATCTATATCAAGGTGGCATTTATTATATCCCCCCTATACTCCTTACTAAACTAACGTCCTGCGCTTGAGCAATTAGAATATATAGTAACTAAATGGATAAAATATTTTCCTGATATCAACACACAAGGAATATCAGATAGCTTTAAAATATTGGATAAAGCCTGGGTTCTGAAGGCGTGGAAAGAGTCCAAGAAAAAATAAGCCTGGCAGTATTTAACACCAGGATCTCTGTCCAAATGGTATAAGTCAAATATTGTATGTTAAAAATGTAGTGCGATCTTTTTCATTGTTTTTGGAGTTGCCCTAAAATTATCCAGTTTTGGGCTAAAATTACACATTGCATGAATTTTGTATTAACTCTAGACTTTCTTATCAGCCCATATGATGTATTTTTCCTAGCTAAATGTCAGGGTATATCTAAAAACATTATATTCTAATTAATACAATTGTGTTCATAGCCCATAACCTAATATTAAGGTCACGGAAAAGCACATTCAGCTCCCAAGTTTACAGAGCTCAAACAAGATTACTCAATGTACGATAGAGCAACATAATCTTCAGAATCCTACTGAAGCACACCTTGTGGTATTTTTCAGAAAATGGACAGAGTTTATTCAAACTTTGCCTGAGACGGCACAAATTCAATTAGTAAAACCTTTGATTAAATCATCCAACTGAACGCATACGCTGGGCATTTTTTTTTGTTTTGTTTATTACATTCTAGGGCAAAATTTATACTTGTCAATGAGAAATTATATGTTGTGATCTAATTGGTACTAGAGAGTGTGAACAGAGAATGGAGCTAGTGTTTACAATGTTCTGAATACATTAGTACAAGTCTAAGTACAAGAAATCAAAAAAGCATGATGGTTTAATGTTAATGGTTCTAATAACATCTATATGTGATACTATGTAGAAAGAATATTCTCAGTATCAGTGTGTGTACTGTGAATAAAAGGATATAATAGAGACCTTTATGTTTAAAGAGCGATAATAGATCAAAAATATTATTAAGCTGCTAAGCTAAAATACACAGTTGTAATGAGAAATTTGATCTAAACCTAAATAGTTAAAATGTTTTGAGCAATTTTGAGAGACAGCGATATCCTGAAAGTGCAAAAGATAAAAAATGCAATATGGAATAAAACATATAAACGATACAATGTATTAAAAATGCACGATCTGGATAGACGTGAAATCCACACGGGCTGCAGTTTTTTACCTTCGTAGTATCAAATAAGCTATTGGAGTTTTCTATTCGTTGGTTCCAAAACCTTTTTAGCCCTCTAAGCCTTAATTTTAGGCTCCCGGATACCACACACTTCTACTTTGAATCATCTAGATTGCATAGCAGTCTCACTTGGAAGATGAAACCCCTGCAAACCTTACGAAGGTAAAAAAAACTGCAGCCTGTGTGGATTTTACGTCTATCCAGATCGTCTGGACTTTGGAAAATCATTAAAGTCTAAGGATTGTATCCTACTGACACGCCAGCTAATACTATTACTTAGCACTTGGATCGCATCCAGATTAATACATCAGCTATTACTAATAGCACTTGCAACACACCCCGACTTTCATCATCTATTATAGAGGTTGAGTGGTTTCAACCAATCAGGTTCCACAACATCTCTACTATTGGCTGGTCACATTACCTGTGACCCGGGAATTACCAACCGCATAAATATGTGACCTCAATCGTGAGTAAGTCTGCCTGAAACCCCAAACGTGAGACACTACCAACAGGTACTGTTATTTCAAATAATTGTGATAAAAGTGTCTTACTGAAAATACTCTGACTGTAACTCACAAGTTTTCCTCAGTAAGGATCGCATTGCGAACTATTTTTAAATCACGGCATAAAACGCCTCTTCAAGTATCTTTTACTGTCTACGATACAAAAACTATTGCTACCAGCACTCTAGTTCTTGAGGTTTCATTATCGGACCCTCTTACTAAAATTGTTTTACAAAACATTTCTTTTGACCAAACCAATTATATCCACTGCAGTGAGATAATTTTTACACTCCAATATACATTTTTCATTTTTTCTTTTTATGAGCTCAATTTTATTCAACTATTGTTATCTTATAAAACTTATGCAATAAAGTTGCATTTTTAATACATTGTATCATTTATATGTTTTATTCCCTATTGCATTTTTTATCTTTTGCACTTTCAGGATATCGCTGTCTCTCAAAATTGCTCTAAACATTTTAACTATTTAGGTTTAGATCAAATTTCTCATTATAACTGTATATTTTAGCTTAAGGCAGCTTAATAATATTTTTGATCTATTATCGCTCTTTAAACATAAAGGTCTCTATTATATCCTTTTATTCCCAGTACACACACTGATACTGAGAAGATTCTTTCTACATAGTATCACATATAGATGTTATTAGAACCATTAACATTAAACCATCGCGCTTTTTTGATTTCTTGTACTTACACTTGTACTAACGTATTCAGAACATTGTAAACACTAGCTCCATTCTCTGTTCACAATCTCTTATCCAAATTTGACAATTGTTTGGAGGAATAATTGTCGTTCTAGGGTCTGAGCATTTCTTCTTTATATTGCAAAATATATATATTTTTTTTTCCTTGGTGCACTCACTCTAAATCTGCTTTTCACAGATCTAATTGGTACTCCCCATCTGGGGATAGATTCCATTGTAAATAACATGAAACTGTTTTTTGTTTTTTTCTATATAATTTCAAATTCCAATTTTCCAGGTAATCAGTCAATATATATGGCTCTCGAGTGACCCTTATTTATTTTTGTATACTTTGGTTTTTGTGTTTTGGGTCCTGCGTGAGGCCACATTATTATGTTATGTTTTTGTGTAACATCAATAGGTACCCCCCGAGAAGGGGAAGATTCTACAGTAAGTATTGTGAAGTTGCAACCTTTCTATATGATTCTTTTTTTTTTTTTTAAACAATTTTGGAGACAGTTAATTAAACATGTACGGTCTGCGTTGGACCCGCATTTATTTTAAGTAATGTGGATTAAATTATCGGTCCTGTGCGACGCCACATCATATCTGTTGTACTTTGTCTCTTTTTTGGCTTTAAATAAAAGATTTAAACAAAAACAAAAAAAAAGAATATCCCAGAACGCCAACTCCTGGAGACACCTTTTGTTCTATCTAGTAGGACTATTTTATCATAACCAAACAGACATACAATATTTTATAATTATAAATGTTTACATAAATCATATTGCATGTGTGTTTCCTAATTGTTGTAATTATTGTTTCTTCCACTTTGATTGAAGTACTTTTCTAATGTGTGAGATATCATGTATAAGGCTTATCATAGAACTGTAGATGTTAAAGGGATACTATAGTCAAAATTAAATTAAATTTTCACACCATTTTAACCGCTTCGGGGCACATGATGAGATATGGGGCCTTTCTATAAAGCTCCGAAAGGAGCTTGACGGCCCGTGTTTCTGGCGAGTCTTAAGACTCACCAGAAACAGCAGTTATAAAGCAGCGGTCACAAAGACCGCTGCTCCATGACCTGTACGCCTGCTCTGAGCAGGCGAACAGACATCGCCGGAAATCAACCCGATTGAGTACGATCGGGTTGATTGACACCCCCTGCTGGCGGTCCATTGGCCGCGAGTCTGCAGGGGGGCGGCGTTGCACTAGTAGCTCTTGTGAGCTGCTGGTGCAATGCTGAATACGGAGAGCGTATTGCTCTCCGTATTCAGCGAGGTCTGGCGGACCTGATCCGCACTGTCGGATCAGGTCCGCCAGACCTTGTTAAATAGAGGCCATGTTCTTCATTCGCATCATGACCTGTGGGTGCATGATGAGCCCTTGCTATGCAGGGGAATTGACGATAAAACACTATTTTTGGTGATTCTCTGCACTAGAGTCTAGGAATAGGTGGTGGCTTAGTGGGCGGCAGTCCCATGCTTCATGGGAGTGCCGTTAAAATCACCATTTAGTTATGTGGTGCCATCACAAAGGGGGCAGAATGAGGAAGCTTAGGTGGCCACAAGGGAGCTGGATTGGTGGAGGTTATTCAAGTCCATCGAACTCTACTCTCTCCTCCAAGACCCCTCATTTGAAAGAGAATCACCTGCTCTTTTAATTGGCGGTTGACTTGAAATAGTAGTACACAGATGATGTCTTCCAAAGAAAGTAAAATAAAACACATTGGGATTTGCTTGGGGAATGGGATATTATGTGCTAGATTACAAGTGGAGCGCTATTATAGACTCCAACTCCCATGTTAACTTCAAGTTTTTTTGCACACATCAGGTTAAGCTCGTATAATGAGTTGAAAGTAAAAAGTTAGCTTATGAGCAAAAACCCGGCAAGTACAAACAGTGGAAAGTGCATGAATTATGAATATTTTTTTTTCTTCACATAAAAGAACATGTTCTGTTTATTCATGAATAAGTGTTTTAATATATATATATATATATATATATATATATATATATATATATATATATATATATATATATATATACTCTGAGGACTCTAAAAACCCAAATCCTGGAACATATAAAAAACATTACCAGTGATCAACCTGAATATGGCATTGGAACCCATTTCCAAGAATTCCATAATAAAAGTGTGGAGGGACTAAAAATTAAGGCAATTGAACATATACCACATACAGTAGGAGAAAAAAGACTACTTAATCTTAGAAAAAGGGAGACCTATTGGATCTACAAGTTACAAACCAGGAAACCATACGGTCTCAACACAGATATAGATCTAGCAGCTTTTCTCTAAACATAACCCTCCCCTAATTTTGGCCTCTATTTTTATCAGCTTGTACTAAAAATCCCCTTTTTATATATAAAAGATGTATACAGTATATACAAAAAATTTTATATGTATATATTTTCTTCATTTTTTAAATATATTTTGTTTTCCTATGATTATTACCTTTTTTTACACCATTTTATAAAAATATCCCTTGCAAGGAAATTCTTGCAATTGTCAAACTCAGTGTCACATTGAATTATCCACTAATAGAGTAATCACCCATGTTTACACTATATCAAAAAAATATATATTTAATATAATTATTTTTTTTAGATGTACTTTCTGTTTAATTCCAATATTTAAATTGACCCATATAAAGTCATACTGAATGGGTGTTTATGTATGTCATCTATTTATTTATTTATTTATTTATTTATAACTTTGTACAGCAGAAAGCTTCCACTTTTTTCCTTCCCTAATCCAAACCGACTGATAATCAATTGATTAATTAGGCAAGGATGTTTTACTATCTTTCCTTGATTTGAAAGCACCCGGTTACTTAAGGGCCATTAGGATGGCAACTGATCGTAAGCCTCTGATGAAGTGAGCTGATACGCTCACGAAACGCGTAAGGCACGTGACGCACGTTCGCGACGTCACATCCGGAATTCCGTCTTTACTGTTAGGCGTTCCTCGCCGACAGGTCCACTCGCCAGCTGTCACTTTCAGCTGCTACTACTTCGCTTCTACCTTTTTTTTTTTAGCCTACACATTCCCTCAAGTAAGTGCCTTAGTGAGCGTGTATCCGCCACTCCACTGCACACAAGGTAACTTCCGGTATCTCCATACTCCTATGGCAGAACCTGTACATTCTGTTCACTTATCCCATTTTATGAATTGTATATATTATTTATAAACATCATCTTTATACACTATTGTACATTTTTCGTATATTATATTATTTATATATTTATATGTATTAGCATCAATATCTGACATATTTTTAAGAGACTTTTATGCATTAATTTTCACTTATTCATCTATTTTTTGTGATCTATGAATTGTTTTTAATCTTAATTAAATAAATTTCACATTTTTAGCTGTGTTCCATAATTAATACTTATACCCCTACTTTTTATAATTAATCCTTTTTTTGCATATACGCATTTTTAAATAAAATATATTTCTCACTCTGCCATCAGTTCAAATTAAATTGGAATATCCCTTCTTCCCACCCTCTGTCCAATTATACAGAGTGGAATTAGAAGGGTAATCCTACAAACTCCGTTTCAGTCTGTAATCAGACTGGTGGTTTTTTAAATATAATTATTTGTATTCACTAATATTCATATATTTCCTAAAATATAAGATATATAACATATAATTTTCATGGATGACAATATATTGATACATGAAGAAGATTAGACGACGCTGATCACTGAACCCTGTGATCTTACAGGTGAGCATATATTGGTATCATTTATTAATGCTTAAAACTCAGTTTTTCTCATCTGGGATACGTGTTTCTTTTGTATCCATTTCTGCACACGTACATGAGGAACGTCTCTTGCAAGTGCCATTAGAAAACAACCTCTTTTTTTACATATATATATATATATATACACACACACATATATGTCTGATGATTTTTTGGTAAAATATATATCTATTCCTGTATATATATGATTATATATAGGTATCGATATAAACAGATATATATAGGAATAACTATTTAAAAATACAGAAAGCATATTCCCCTATGTAAAGAACATTGGAATTTGAAATATTTACAGTAAATACACACTATAACACTTTATTAAAAATGAATATTGCAGAAATACGATTCTTTCATGTTTTTAGCTACTTGACTGCCGAGGGCTCCAATGCACTTATATGTGTCTATTCATGTGTACATGTGTGCTTGTGTGTATGTATGTCTGTAAATATATATACCTACTCCAGCTTGCTCCTGTTTGTGTAAAAAGCCTTTTCATATGCAGAGGAAGAGGGCTGTCTGCTATTTCCCACTTACAGTGACTGTTCCAGCTCATTTTTTTAACAGAGCTAAATTTGGAGCTTATAAGTAAGATTTTAAACGGTTTTATACTGTATTTTTAGATCAGTATCTCTGCATATTATTCTTTATAATAGTGTCTAATACATGCAGTTAAATGAAAATTGGTGTATACTGCCCCACTCGTAAAAAATTGCCCTACATGAGCAATAAAGAAATCTTGTATGTCTAGAGACCCCCTAATAAAGTTTATCTTCTAGTAGACAAGTCCCTCTCTTAAAACTATATATGAATGTTGTCAGTATAGTCCTTGCAAGAAAAAAAAAAGTTGTTATCTAACATGCCATGACATATAAATATAATAATGGTATACTGTGAATTTGCTGGGCCTGCTGAAAAAAAAATATCTATAATTTGTGTGGGTAACTCACTGAAATTTGTCTTACAGTGGGTTTTAAATGTTGGTAGCAAAAGATTAAATTAGGAGTGGGAATGAACCTGCTGCAAGCAAGATAGTGGCAGATGAGTGAAGCTCCTATTCCTCCATGTTTGGAGCGATAACCTAGCCGTCTACACGTATAAATAGGAGGCCGCTGGTGATGTATGACTTTGCCCAATGATAGAGGAGAGATCGCTGGTGGAGATTGGAGACACCCGATAACAATTGGCAGAGGCAAATCACGTGACTGCTTTATGCAGTAGGACCCAACATCACTCAGCTTAGGGAGAACACCAGAGCGGTAAACCTGCTAATTGGGCCCACTTGTGGATACCAGTATTAACAGATGCTGCTGTGAGAAACACGGTGAATAAAAAACATTTTACAGTGGGGAGGAGGACCTGAGAGGTTGTATAATGTACTCTGATGTTTTGCTCCCCTGAGTGAATGGCGTGCTAAGATAGCGACTCTGTGTGAGAGACCATGGCCTCTATTTAACAAACTGTCTACTTTTGGCCTCTATTTAACAAACTGTCTACTTTCCTGCATTCGCCGGCACCAATAGGCTCACCTAAGCTCGCCTAACATCGCAGCCTCGGACCTGAATACGTTCGCCAAATTTATCAAGAAAGCTGTCAAAAAGCTGCGGACCAAGTATGGTGCGATGAGCAGCAGACTGTTGTTAACTAACTGTCATCGATCTCGCTGCTCATCGGCTTATTCACAGCTTTCTTGCAAGCCTGTCACTAAGCACCCACACTATACTATACTGTTATACCCCCTAAATTGCCGCTCCCAGAGCCCCCCGCAACTAAATAAACCTATTAACCCCTAAACCGCTGCTCCCAGATCCCGCCGCAACTCTAATAAATATATTAACCTCTAAACTGCCGCTCCCAGACCCCGCCACCACCTACATTATACCTATTAACCCCTAATCTGCCGCCCCCTATACCGCCACCACCTACATAAAGTTATTAACCCCTATCCTGCCGATCCCGGACTCCACCGCAACTAAATAAATTGTTTAACCCCTAAACCGCCCCCCTACACCACCGCCACCCCTAATCTGCCCCCCTACACCGCCGCTACTATATTAAATGAATTAAACCCTAAACCTAAGTCTAACCCTAACCCTAACACCCCCCTAACTTAAATATAATTTAAATACATCTAAATAAATGTAATATTATTACCTAAATTATTCCTATTTAAAACTAAATACTTACCTATAAAATAAACTCTAAGATAGCTACAATATAACTAATAGTTACATTTGTATCTATCTTAGGGTTTATTTTTATTTTACAGGCAACTTTGTATTTATTTTAACTAGGTACAATAGCTATTAAATAGTTATTAACTATTTAATAACTACCTAGCTAAAATAAATACAAAATTACCTGTAAAATAAATCCTAACCTAAGTTACAATTACACCTAACACTCCACTATAATTAAATAAATTAAATTAATTAACTACAATTACCTAACATTAAATAAAATTAACTAAAATTAACTAAAGTACAAAAAAACTAACACTAAATTACAGAAAATAAAAAAAATTACAAGAAGTTTAAACTAATTACATCTAATCTAAGCCCCCTAAAAAAATAAAAAGCCCCCCAAAATAATAAAATTCCCTACCCTAAACTAAATTACAAATAGCCCTTAAAAGGGCCTTTTGCGAGGCATTGCCCCAAAGTAATCAGCTCTTTTACCTGAAAAAAAAAGAAATACAACCCCCCCCAACATTAAAACCCACCACCCACACAACCAAACCTACTCTAAAACTCACCAAATCCCCCTTAAAAAAAACCTAACACTACCCCCTTGAAGATCACCCTACCTTGAGCTGTCTTCACCCAGCTTGGCTGAAGTCTTCATCTGATCAGGCCAGAAGTCTTCATCTAATCCGGGCAGAAGAGGTCCTCCAAGCAGCAGAAGTCTTCATCCAAGCGTCATCTTCTATCCTCATCCGGAGCAAAGCGGGTCCATCTTCAATCCAGCCAACGTGGAGCCATCCTCTTCAAACGATGACCTAACAATAAAGGAACCGCCATTCAGTGTTAGGACGTCGTTTGAAGAGGATGGCTCTGCATCGGCTGGATTGAAGATGGACCCATTCCGCTCCGGATGGATAAAGATAGATGCCGCTTGGATGAAAACTTCTGCCGCTTGGATGAAAACTTCTGCCGCTTGGAGGACCTCTTCTGCCCGGAATTCGATGAAGACTTCTGGCCTGATCGGATGAAGACTTCAGCCTGGCTGGGTGAAGACGGCTCAAGGTAGGGTGATCTTCAAGGGGGTAGTGTGAGGTTTTTTTAAGGGGGGTTTGGGTGGGTTTTAGAGTAGGGTTGGGTGTGTGGGTGGTGGGGTTTTTTAAGGGGGGTTTGGGTGGGTTTTAGAGTAGGGTTGGGTGTGTGGGTGGTGGGTTTTAATGTTGGGGGGTTGTATTTCTTTTTTTTCAGGTAAAAGAGCTGATTACTTTGGGGCAAGGCCCCGCAAAAGGCCCTTTTAAGGGCTATTTGTAATTTAGTTTAGGGTAGGGAATTTTTTTTTGGGGGGGGGGGCTTTTTTATTTTATTAGGGGGCTTAGATTAGGTGTAATTAGTTTAAACTTCTTGTAATTTTTTTATTTTCTGTAATTTAGTGGGGGGTTTTTGTACTTTAGTTAATTTTATTTAATTTTATTTAATGTTAGGTAATTGTAGTTAATTAATTTAATTTATTTAATTATAGTGTAGTGTTAGGTGCCTGTAAAATAAAAATAAACCCTAAGCTAGCTACAATGTTACTATTAGTTATATTGTAGCTCTCTTAGGGTTTATTTTATAGGTAAGTATTTAGTTTTAAATAGGAATAATTTAGTTATTAATAGTAATTTTATTTAGATTTATTTAAATTATATTTAAGTTAGGGGGGTTAGGTTTAGACTTAGGTTTAGGGTTTAATAACTTTAATATAGTGGCGGAGGTGAAGGGGGGACAGGATAGGGGTTAATAAGTTTAATGTAGGTGGCGGCGGTGTAGGGGGGGCAGAATAGGGATTAATAAGTTTAATGTAGGTGGCAGCGGTGTAGGGGGGGCAGGATAGGGGTTAATAAGTTCAGTGTAGGGGGGCAGTATAGGGGTTAATAAGTTTATTGTAGGTGGCGGCGGTGTAGGGGGGGGCAGGATAGGGATTAATAATTTTAATATAGGTGGCGGCGGTGTAGGGGGGGCAGGATAGGGGTTAATATGTATAATGTAGGTGGCAGCGGGGTCCATGAGCGGCGGTTTATGGTTAAACAATGTATTTAGTTGCGGCGGGGTCCGGGAGCGGCGGTTTAGGGGTTAAACAATTTATTTAGTTGCGGCGGGGTCCAGGAGCGGCAGTTTAGGGGTTAATAATAATAATGTAGGTGGCGGCGGTGTATGGGGGACAGATTAGGGGTGTTTAGACTCGGGGTACATGTTAGGGTGTTAGGTGCAGATATTTCCCATAGAAATCAATGGGATATCGGGCAGCAGCAAACATGAGCTTTCGCTGCTGTCAGACTCCCATTGATTCCTATAGGATCCGCCGCCTCCAGGGCGGCGGATTGAAAACCAGGTACGCTGGGCCGGAATAGTGGCGAGCGTACCTGGTTGTTCTTTGATAACTTCCAAACGTAGTCAGATTGTGCCGAACTTACGTTCGGAACATCTGGAGTGACGTAACCATCGATCTGTGTCGGACTGAGTCCGGCGGATCGTATGTTACGTCACTAGATTCTACTTTTTCCGGTCTGTAGGGCTTGATAACTATGGCGAATCAGCCTCGCCACAAATACGCTGCAGAATTCCAGCGTATTTGCGGTTGACGGCTTGATAAATAGAGGCCCATATATATATAGGGCCAGATTTCAAGTACAAAGTAAAAAGTTTGAGTACAAGCGAATCCAGAGCGCACTAAGCAAAGGACTTTGTTATATTGCAACCTTGTAAACGTATTCTTCCCATAGAAGTCAATGGAGTGCAAATAGAAAAAAAATCTAACACCTATGGCTCACACCGCTAACTTGACAGGAGTTATGAATATTTCACATTCCAATGTTATTCACTTTCAGAACAATGTAATTTTTATTGTAAATACATATTTCTACATATATTTGTATATAACTATATGCTGTAAAATTGTGCAGAATTTTTTTCTTGAAGTTCAGTTTAAACTGTACACACATCCTATATTATAAAAGGCCAAGTGTGTTTGTCTGAAGCCGTCATGCGCAGTAGAGACAAACACACTTGGCCTTAGATCCTCGCACGCACACTTCCGAGCTGAGAAGACACCTCGCACGCGCACAGCTGACAGCTGACAGGAACTACCCACACACTTGGCCGCACGCGCACCTAGCGCACATTATACCTCGCACGCGCACCCTCGCACCCACACACCCACAAACTTGGCCGCACGCGCACCTATACCTCGCACGCGCACCCTCGCCCACAAACTTGGCCGCACGCGCAAACATTATACCAATACACCTCGCACGCGCACCCACACACTTGCCCTCAGCGCACAGAGACCTCGCACGCGCACCCACACACACCTCGCATGCGCACGCACACCCACAGTAAACAGCAGCGCGAGACAGCACCGGCGCGAGGATCAGTTAACAAGCGTCTGGCTGTCACGAGGAGGTGCAAGGCTTTAAAAAGAGCGCAAATACCTCATAACCTCACGAACGCTCCGCTATACCTCACTCAGACCTCACACATATAACTGCTGGCCTCAGAGCGTAACCTCACACATGAATTGAAAGCGCGGGAGAGGGGAGGGGGGGGGAGATAGAGAGAGAGGGGGGAGAGGGAGAGAGAGGGGGGGAGAGGTAGAGAGGGGAGAGAGAGGGGGGAGAGAGAGAGGGGAGAGAGAGAGAGGGGAGAGAGAGACAGAGGGGGGTGATAGAGAGAGGAGAGAGAGAGAGGGGGAGAGAGAGGAGAGAGAGGGGGGAGAGAGAGAGAGAGAGGGGAAAGAGAGAGAGAGGGGAAAGAGAGAGAGGGGAAAGAGAGAGAGAGGGGAGAGAGAGAGGGGGGAAAGAGAGAGAGGGGAAAGATAGAGAGAGGGGAGAGAGAGAGAGAGGGCAGAGAGAGAGGGGAGAGAGAGAGGGGAGAGAGAGAGGGGAGAGAGAGAGGGGAGAGAGAGAGAGGGGAGAGAGAGAGAGAGAGAGAGAGAGAGAGGGGAGAAAGAGAGAGGGGAGATAGAGAGAGAAAGAGAGAGGGGAGAGAGAGAGGGGAAAGAGAGAGGGGAGAGAGAGAGGGGAGCGAGAGAGAGGGGAGAGAGAGAGAGAGGAGAGAGAGGGGGGGGGAGAGAGAGGGGAGATGGAGAGAGAGAGAGGGGAGAGAGAGAAAGAGAGAGGGGAGATAGAGAGGGAGAGAGAGTGCGCAAAAGAGGGGGGGAGAGAAAGAGTGCAAAAGAGAGTGGGGGGAGAGAGAGCGAAAAAGAGAGGGGGGAGAGAGAGAGCTCAAAAGAGAGGGGGAGAGAGAGCGCACAAGTGAGGGGGAGAGAGAGAGCGCAAAAGAGGGGGGGGGGGGAGAGAGAAAGCAATAGAGTGGGTGGAAGAGAACGCAAGGGGTGGGACCACTGTACTGCAAAAAATGGCCCGTGTGAACGGGCTTTAGGACTAGTACTGTATATTTTTTCACTCTGGCGATTTTCTTTATTTTAGTGTTAAAGAGTTGTAGCTTAAGTTAATTAATATTAAAGCAGTGGGGCATAGCTGTGTGACTGATAGTTACATAGGCCTGCTGCCTTTATTTAAGGAAAATAAAAACTGTAATTGTTTTACCCTTTGGGCCACATTCCAAGTGGAGTGCTATTGTTTGCACACAAGCTAAATAGTGCTCCACTCGCAATCTGGCCCTTTGTGTGCAGAAAACATTTATATTTTCTTGAAGTCTGTTAAACTTAATTTAAAAACTGCAATTTTACTTTTGCTGTGGGGCCATAAACTGCAACTGATAGCTACTGGCTTTGTGCTTTTTGAGGGGCGTTAAAAAATGTAGAATTAAACTTTAATCCTTTGTGTGCAGAAAAGCATTTCTATTTTATTGCAGTCATTTAAACTTGAATGTAAAAAAAGGGGATGTTTACTTTTGCTGTGGAGCTATAGCCTGTGACTGATAGCTACTGGCCTCCTTACTTTTTGGGGGGGAGCAAAAAAAAAAAAAAGTAGAATTAAACTTTAACCCTTTGTGTATATAAAAACAATTCTATTTTATATACTTTTGCTGTGGGACCATAGCCTGTGACTGATAGCTATTGGCTTTTACATCCAAGAAAGTCTCCTGGTGCAGAGGAAGATGGTGAGATAGATGCAAGAACTCCACCAAGAAGTAAGCAGACACAACAGCCTGTTGGAGCAACTGGTGGCATGCCTGGAAAAGAGAGGGGCTGGAGAACCACAAAGAACACAGGTGGCACCTCCCCTCCTATGCTGGCTGCTCTGGCCTTGCCCATCTGCACCTCCTGACATTTTAATATTGCCTCTAGAGCCAGCCTCATCCTCTTCCTTCTTCTAAATTCTGAGGTAAGTGGGGTTTTCTTTGTTATTTTCGTCCGTCACTCATTCACAAATGATATATATGAAATCATTATTTGACTATGTATGCTAACAATTTAGATTCACAACTAATATGGAGAACAAACGTGTTTTTATAAAGTATTGATGGTATTGTATTTTCATATATGCTAGTAGTAGTACATTAACTTAATCCAATGCATAACAAATATGGTCATTATATTGCATCTCTCACCATCTGCCTCTGCACCTGGAAATTTTATTGGGTGTACAATGTTAAAACATAAATAAAGGCCCTCATCCATTCTCTGTCTGCTCTTTCCTCTTGTGTCTTGCAAACATTTCTAAGTCATGATATCTATAAAAGTCTTAGATATTGCATAACAATTCCATCATATCAATTATTTTCTATATGTAATGATGCAAGAAAATGTAGTGTTCTAATCTCAGATTTTTTTAGAAAGTGAAACACTGTAAAATCCATGCAAATACCATAATGGACTGTGTCATGCAATACTTGGGATTCAATCATGGATTGTGTTACTTATTGCTCAAATAACAACCTGCAAGGACTGTTTAATGGCAAACGTGTGCTACCATCATGGACTGTGTCTTTGTTTGCTCACAAAGCAACCCCCAGGTATGTCTTATGGACTGTTTAATGGCATACATATTTTATAATCATGGACTGTGTCTTTAATTGCTCACAAAACAACCCAAAGGTATGGCCTATGAACTGTTTAATGGCATACCTATTCTACAATAATGGACTGTGTCTTTTTTTTTTTTTTTTTTTTAAATAAATTTTTATTTGAGAAAATCACTGGATACAAAAATATCAAACATAGGCAGTGTTGTCAATGATACATAAAAAAGAAAAAAAAAGGAATGGTAGTAACTGTTAATATAGTTTCAGTAGTTTCAATGTATAGGTAATTAAGAAGTTGCACAGCACTGCGTTGCATACTTTTCTCATTTTTCAGAATTATATAACGTATATAAACATCAAAAAGAAAAATAAAAGAAATACAAGTGGGAACATATATATACTCTTATAGAATACTCAAAGAAACGAACTAAATGAGTGAGAGATGGAGAAAACACAGGGTGAGGAGCATGAGAAGAAGTGAGAAATGAAAAATAAAAAAAATAAAAAGAATGAGGAGGGGCAGCTATCAGCAAAATAATAGGAGGGGGTGACCAACGTCCATTTGCTATCAGCTTGTTCAATTAGGGAATTTTTCCCACCAAGGTGCCCAGGTTGCGTAATAAAAATCTAGTTTATCTAGAACAGAGTGTGAGTAAGCTTCCATTTTTGAAAGAAAATTAATTGTGGCTAATATTTGTGGCATGGTCGGAGGAAAGGGTTGTTTCCATGCTTTCGCTATTTCTAATTTGGTAGCCATTAGAACATAGATAGATAAGGCTTTATGTGTAGGAGATAGAACTGGGAAATCTAAATGTAGTAAGCCAGCTTGGGGACTAAGTGTGATGGTGATACCTAGAGAGTGTAGTAGAGTGGTTACCTGGATCCAAACAGGAGAAACTCTAGGGCAGAACCACCAGATGTGTGCCTGAGTTCCCAGCTGTCCGCATCCTCTCCAGCAAGCAGGGGAGTGAGAGTCATAGATCCTATGTAAGGTCACCGGGACTAGATGCCATCGTACTGCAATCTTGTATTGGAGTTCCCATAGGGACGTACAATGCAACAATTTTTTCGTAGATTTAAGTTCTCTATACCAAGAGTCAGTGTCGGCCACAAAGTTCAAATCCGTCTCCCAGGCTATAAACTGGGAAACTTTCTGTTGGGAGAAGGGGACTAGCAGGGTTTCGTAATGAAACGATAAATTTCCCTTGAGTCTGAGAGGTTGTGACCATCGTTGTTCCCAGACTGTAATAGGTCTAATATTCTCTCTTGGGAACCCCCAGGATTTAATTATAGAGCAGAATCGGAAGGTTTCAAATTTCAATGGAGTCGGGATCTGAAGTTTATTGCTAATCGCCGAGTAGGATATATTTCCAACTTGCCCATAGAGATCAGCTAAACGATTTATTCCAAGAGAGGCCCAGCTAGAGACATGGGTATCAGGTAGGCAAAAAAGAACACTAAAAACAGTTTGGCAAGGGGAAGGATGAGGAGCGATCAGGTTTGAATGTCTCGTTTGATCCCAAAACCGAAGGGTGTCTAAGATCACTGGATGAGTGGTAAGGAGATTTTTCCAATAATGGGAGGGCACCCACGGGAGATCCGACAGTCTCAAGTCAGAGGGAAGAAGTGATTGTTCCGCCTCTCTCCAAGAGGTTGGGCTGTCGCTATGACCCCATTCTAACACATGTGTTAGGCGTGCTGCTTGATAGTATAGAATAATGTTTGGCATGCCTAGTCCTCCTTTATCACTAGGTCTTTGAAGAGTTTGCCTCGACGTGCGAGGTTTTTTACCTTTCCAAATATAACTGGTAATGAGACTCTGAAGTTTGTTAAGTATCGATCGTGGTATATTAATTGGGATAGTGCGAAAAAGATATGTTACCTTCGGGATAAAAGACATTTTGATGGCTGCAATCCTACCCGTCCAGGAGATTTCGCAGAATTCCCAGGAATCTAAAAGATTTTTCCAATCTGGGATTCTCTCCGTAAAGTTCTTGGAAAGAATAGTAGAGACATTCGGGGAGAGGTGGGTACCTAACAATTTGAGGGAATAGGGGGACCATTGAAATTTGTATCTATCACGTAGAGCAAGAAGATCTGCAGGTATGATATTGATGTGTAGAGCCTCGGTTTTAGAAAGATTTAGTTTATAATAGCTCAAAGTTTTAAACTTAGAGATGATTTTAAATACAGCAGGTAGCGAACTATGTGGGTCGGTAAGCAATAGCGTGACATCATCTGCATATAAGGAGATGGTATGTTGACGGGAGCCTATCGGGAAACCGGATATGTCCGGGTTAGATCTGATAGCCTGAGCGAGGTTCGATAGAGAAAGCAAATAATAGCGGGGAGAGGGGGCAACCCTGCCTCGTCCCATTTGTTATGTCAAAGCTATCGGATTTAAATCCTATCCCCTTAACGCTAGCAGACGGGTTGGCATAAAGAGCTTGAATTGCTGTAATAAATTGCTCCGGGATCCCAAAAGCATAAAGGGTTTCCCACAAATACTCCCACCTCACCCTGTCGAAGGCTTTCTCAGCGTCTAACGACAGGGCTAACGTGGGAGTATCTCCAATTGCACTCTCCAACAATATATCCAGAACGCATCGTGTAGCATCTGGACCTTCTCTACGGGGCACAAATCCCACCTGATCCATATGGATCAAAGAGGGAGTGATGCAGGAGAGACGAGTTGCTAAAATCTTAGCGTAGAGTTTCGTATCTATGTTGAGTAGAGAGATCGGGCGGTAACTTCCACATTCCTGAGGATCCTTGCCTGGTTTCAGTATAGTAGTGATTGAAGCTTCAAGGAATTCTTTCCTAAAGCTACCTTTATTGAGTACTTCATTGAATACTCTACAGAGGATCGGAGAGATTTGAGGGGAGTAGGATTTGTAGAATTGACTCGTAAAGCCATCTGGGCCCGGGGATTTCGCTATTTGGAGTTCTCTGATGGCTAGGGTGACTTCGTCAAAAGAGATAGGGGATGTTAAAGCAGTTTTATCCTTTTGGTCCAGTTGGGGGAGATTTAGAGAGTGTAGATATCTACGAATGTTTTCTGGGTCAATAGTTTTCGTGGGAGCCGAGGAACTTAGATTATAAAGCTGATAGTAGAAGTTTTTAAAGGCTTCACCTATAGCAGAAGGAGATGTAACACATCCGCCGCTGGTGTTTATGGCTGTAATTTTGGCTTGTGCCGTCCTATTCCTAAGCTTCCTAGCTAACAATGAAGAGGCCTTGTTACTATTGTGATAATATACTTGTTTAAATCTTTCTAGCATGTGCTGGGTTTTATTAACTTTTAAAGTCTTTATCTGTTTTGTGATTTCTGATATTTGAGTATTTGTTATAGTAGAGTAGGAGTTAGAGAGTTCGAGTTTCAATGTTCTAAGTTGACAGTTGAGGGACGCGAGTGAGGCTCCCTGTGTCGTCCTAATATGGGATGCCTTATCTATAAAAAAGCCTCTGAGATACGCTTTAAGCGCAGCCCAGAGCACTTCCTCTGACAGAAAAGGGGAGAGATTTTCAGCAAGAAAGATGGTAATGGCTGCTAAGGTCTCTGTCTTGATCTCCGGGGTAGTGACCAGGAAATTTTTGAGTCGCCATGTGATGCCTACAGTGCGCGGGGAATAACTACCTAAAACTATTGACAGGGAATCATGGTCTGACCACGAGTTTACTGAGATTGATGCGTCTGAAATCGAATCTAGTAGGCGGGAGCTTAGGAAAAAAAGATCAATCCGAGTATGAGATTTATGGGGGGCCGAATAGAAAGTATATTCTCGTCGGTTCGGGTGGACTGCTCTCCATACGTCGTAAAGGTTATACTGTTTAATCAGGTTTTGAAAAGATACAGAGAGAGGGTGTAGAGTTCTCTCTGATGTGGAAATCGGGGGGCCCATTCTGTCCATCAGGGGGTTCCAGATGAGGTTAAAGTCCCCTCCCCAGACTAATTCCCCCTGGGTTACGGCCGACACTGACTCTAAGAGATATCTAAGGAATCTAATTTGGCCTGAATTGGGTGCGTAAATATTTACCAATGTAAAAATTTTAGAATTGAGTTTGCAGATTAAGATTATATAACGAGCTTGCGGATCTTTTTCTATATAAATTGGCTCATATTGGATGGAGGAACTAATCAATATAGCCACCCCTCTGGATTTGGAGAGGAAGGGCGCTGAAATTACAGTAGGGAATTTTCTATATGAATATGTAAAATTTGTGTTAACAAGCCAATGCGTCTCCTGAATGAAAGCTATATCAATTTTTTTGCGTGAAAGCATGGTAAGTAGTAGGCTACGTTTGGTCGGGGAGTTGAGCCCTTGGGTGTTGAGGGTCAAAAACTTCAATTCTGTCATTGTAGAGGTCTAACTGTATTTCTCCAAGTCTATTTAAAGAATCTCTATAAGAGAACAATGAAAAGAGATTATTATACTTTAATCTATAATGCCCACTTGATGAGCTAAGGGAGGGGGATGCAGCGGGCAAGAGCCGCTCGAATTGGGGGATAAAAGGGAGTTAAGGGAGGGGTTATGGAGGAGGGAGTTGCTTAGAAGATGGATTTTTCATATAAGGAATTCGTAATGTGGGTATAGAGGTGCAGACCTTAAATAAAAGAAAAGGAAGAAAAAGAAAGTAGAAAAAAAAAAAAAAAAAGGGAAGGGAGAAGGAAGATATGAAAATTAGGTAGAAAAACTGAGTAAGATGGGAGAATGTAAATAAAGAGGTGACTCAGTGATTCTGAAGATTTTAACGTCTCCAGAAAAAAAATAAAAAAATACTAAAACGGGTCAGTCTAAGGAGCGGAGGAGGAAAATTTGTATGAGGTATAGGAGCTGAGGGAGAAGGGGAGTGCCTGGGCAAGTACCCAGTTCCAACTAGTGAGCTGAAATCAGAGAGAGAAGAAGTAAGGACAGGGGGATAGAACTTCAACATTACTAGTGTCAGGACAGAAAAATGGTTTACCCAACACGGAATGAGTATGGAAGTAAACATATATGACATTTCAAGTATATCAAATAACATTTTCAAGGCATAACAAAAGTCTAACTATATAAAAACATCATAAGTAGGATCTTTGTAAATAGGCAATAATATTTTTAATCTATAAGTAAAAACTAAGAAAGTAGTATCTAAATAGTAGATCATAATAGTTGAGCAGTTAAACTCTATACATGATATACATGCTTTACATTACCCATCCAACATCTTCTGATTGCTGGAAGCTGGAAGTCCTGAGGAGGTAAATAACACCAGAACCTAGGAGGCACTGCAGTAGAGAGTAAAATGAGAGAACAAAACAAACAAACACTCAACAGGAGCAAAATGATGAAAGGGGAGATAGTCTTATGACTATATGCCTCATAAAGTTTAGTTGGAAAAGAGGCAGTATATTTGTCAACAGTACTTTCTCCTCAAAACTGTGGTCTTTTCGAGGGTAGTGAAGGTGAGGGATCTTCCCTGGCAGACTGAAAACTGAAGGTTTGGTGTTGAGGCCGCCAAGTGGCCGCTGAGGTATTGAGCTTCTTGGAAGGTTCCTGAGGAGTAGAAGACTGATTGTCAGTCGGAAGGAGTTTCAGAGACTGTAGAAGCTGGAAACCTTGTTCAAGATTTGTGATGGTGTATGAAGTTTCATTGAATTGAAAAAATATACGGACAGGAAAGCCCCATCTATATTTAATATTGTTATTGCGAAGGCATAGGGTTAGTTGGTGAAAAAGTCTTCTTCTAGAAAGAGTGTGGGCTGACAGGTCTGGGAAAATCTGTATGTCCTGGTGTGGATCCTTCAAGTTTTTGTTCTGAAAAGAGGCCCTCAGAACTTTCTCTTTGAAAGTAAAATAATGCAGTCGTACGATTACATCTCTTGCTGCCCCCATAGGTGCATTTCTTGGCCTGAGGGCCCTGTGGGCTCTGTCGATCAAATTCTCCTGAGAGGAGACAGAACCAAGAATTTCTGTGAAGAGGGACTGGAGGTAGTTAGATAGATCTGCAGGGCCAATTTCCTCAGAAACACCTCTGATTCTGAGGTTGTTCCGACGTGATCTATCCTCCTGGTCAGCTAATTTAGTCTCCAGGCCGGATATCATTTCTGCTAACGATTGGGTGTAACTTAGTAGGTTGGTATGATCCACATGTAGATCTTCTTGCTTTTTCTCTAATGATTCTGTTCTTTCTCCCAGTTGAGAAATATCCCTCTTCAATTCAGATACGGAATCTCTAAGTTCTTGCTTCAGAGATGTGTAATGGGAGTCCATTTTATTTGAGAGATCCTTGATTGATTCAAGGATAGACGAAGAGGAATGAGATACCCTTTCTGTGGAGTGGGAGAGGGACCGGGATGGTCCTTTAGCTGAGGTAATTGAGTCTCGTGAGTCTTCATCTGATAAGTCCTGTTCGAATGTGTTCTTATTTGAAAAGTGATCCGAAAGAGTCCGTTTTGGCATGTCGCCATGTTTCTGTTTCTTTCTCTGCGAGTGGGCCATCTTACTCATAACTTATTTGAGAGGTCAGGGACTTTTTATAGGAGATTTCAAAGTCGGTTTCGATTTCAGAGTATGTAGGAAAAGGGTATGCGTCAGGCACTCCCCCAGTAATGGCGCCTAGCCTAACATGAGATGACAATCCACTGATTAGAAATTTATTGAGTGGCCTGGGGAAAGTCTCTCACACAGTTCCTCAGTTATTCTCACCTCTTAGTCAGTCAGCTTAAAATAAAGTTGTTGTAATCTTCGTTGTCTTCTAAAGTGTCTCTCTCCCCTAGGGATCGCTCTCTTCCGAGCAAGTAGGGAAAAAGGAATTTAGGTTATGACCCGTGGGCACAATGGGCCGACGGGAAAGGGAGGGGAGAGAGAGCAGATAGATGAGGCGGTAGTAAGTATTACCACAGGTATTCCAAAAAAAAAAAAAACAGAGAGATAATGAGAAGTGTTGTGATATTTGTAGGGATCAGAGGTAAAGTCTTGGATAACAACAGATCCAGGAAGATTATAGTATAGATTGTTTGCAGATCTGTAAGTCCAAATTATTGCAATTTATAGCACTTAGTATAATTCAGTGATGCCCGGCTCTTTAGATAACAGTGTCACAACTTGAGGTTGTAGTTGGGAATTACAGTAAGTTGGAGCAAGAGCAGGAATAATTGTGGGTCTTAATATAAGTTGCTGAGAGATGTAAAAATAGCTGGTAGTTATAGGAGTTACAAGTAGATGTGAGGTGGAAGCTTTTATAAAGAGAGTAGTTAAAGTATCCTTAGTTGCACTGACAGCAGACAGGGTAATGTCACAGATATATAAAAGGTCCCAGTTTGAGTAACGAGGTGTGAGGCCTTACTGTGAGAAGGTAATTGAATGGTAATGGTATTATCCCAGTCTGTTAGAAAATGATCATAGTTGGTAGTACACAGAGGGAAGAGTCTCTTATATCCTTATATATTTGCTGGAATTATGCTGGTACAATTTAACCTCACTGTGTTATAACTTTAAAATCAGACTGCTTACCCTGAAGATCTGCGTAGTAGAACTTGCTGCGACTCCCTATAGGCAGCGGCCGCAGGGAGAAGGTTCCGGTGGGAGAGCGGGCAGGTACTCGGCACTTGTGGAGAGGCTCAGTAGTAAAGGCCAAATGCGCCTGAGGAGCCGTTATCTTGTAGCGTGCTGGAAAATGTAATAGGGCTTCCCTACTGGCGGTATAATGGAGACCGGGAGAATCTGAAAGCCTCGCTCTTTCTGTATACTCCTTTAGATGTGTCCAGATGAATTGTTCCGCGGGTGTCCGGTGGATGAGGCAAACAGCCTTAGCAGTAATAGCGCTGCGTGTTATCTGGCTCTATTCTCAGTGCCTGTTAGGGTGTTAAGGCAGTCCGGAAGTCTCTTGGATCACTGCAGTAGATAGTGGCGCAGTGAAAATTCCCCTCTTCAAACTAGTAAAACGGCTCTTTTAGAAAATTAGTTTCACCCCTAAGGTTAACCGGAGTGATCACAGTAGGGTTAGAGAGATATTAGGTAGAAAATAAAAAGAAATTAGTTGGGAAAAAATAAAAAAATAAAGTATGGTCTGCAGAGCTCTCTAAAAGCGTGACTGCTTGATAGCGTGGCAAACTCCGCCCCCCCTGGACTGTGTCTTTAATTGTTTACAAAGCATCCTGCTTATGGACTGTTTAATGGTATATGTATACTACAATTATGGACTGTGCTTTTAGTTGCTCACAAAGCAACCTCCAGGTATTGGTTATGGACTGTTTAATGGCATATGTATGCTACAATCATTAACTGCGTCTTTAATTGTTCACAAATCATCCTGCTTATGGACTGTTTAATGGCATAAGTATTCTACAATCATGGACTGCGTGTTTTTTTAATTGCTCACAAACCAACCAACAGGTATGGCCTATAGACTGTTTAATGGCATATGTATTCCACAATCATGAAGTGCGTCTTTAATTGTTCACAAATCATCCTGCTTATGGTCTGTTTAATGGTATATGTATGCTACAATCATGGACTGTGCCTTTAGTTGCTCAAAAAGCAACCTCCTGGTATGGGTTATAGACTGTTTAATGGCACATGTATGCTACAATCATGGACTGTGTCTTTAATTGCACAAAAAGCAACCTCCTTGTATGATTTATGGACTGTTATGCCATATGTGGGATTCAATCATGGATTCTGATACTCAAAAAAACTACCGCAATGTATGGCTTATGGACTATGTAATGTCATACTCTACCACAAACAATTGCTCTTGTGGAGTGTTTTTGTTTAAACTACGGGTTGCTAATCCTGCAAAGAAGATTGACACATGCTCTATCAATTCAATAGTGCCATTAACCTTAAGCCTGATGTTTATTAAATAAATATAATTTGTACAATTTGATATAAAGTGGTGCTGGTAACATGTTTATGAATTGTGGTGATTTTACAAAATTAATCTATGGTCAAATGAAAAGTATTATTTAATAGTGGTGGTAACATATTTGCTCACTAGTGGTGAATTTTGCCTACAATTACTTTGTAAAATATGTACTACTATAATTATATACTATGTGATGGTGGTATGCATATATATATATTTTATCTTTTTTTCATGAGTGACGGATTGTTTTTTTATTTTTTCATTTTTTAAAGCAGACTCTTGCCCGATTAAACCAATTGCAATTAATTGCACTCATTATTATTAAAAGAGATATTGTACTTTAGAATTCCATGTGTTCCATGCATTATGGATTTGTAATAAAATTACCTTGCTATCATGGAAGAATAGTATGCCATTGAACTAAGTTAAACTTAGTTCTTATTTGATGAAGTTTCTCATATGAGGCAATTAATAGTTGTAGACAAAGGAATAATTTGTGCATTAAGATGCAGTTATATTTATTCACATAAATAACATTTTACCTGACATACTACATTGTAAGGATATTTTTTTTGCAATTATGTTAACATATTTTTATTTAATGTACCACAACAAATTATTCACCATAATGCCTCTTTAATAATATTTATACTCAGGCGTTCTTTAAAAAAACAAATAATCTAAATCTAAACATTTGGCACAAATCTGGTGTCGTCATTTTCCTTATTTAAATGTGATCTGAAAAATATTTGACATTAAACTTATGTTGTCATCTTATTTTAATGTCTTAATTCAAAAAGTTGACAGTATTTTGGTGCTGCAATATTCTTCATCTATATGTTTTAATAAAAATATTTGACATGATTCTTGTGTTTTATTTTTACATATGTTTTACTTTCTTTACATATGTTACACATACATTTTAAACAACATTAGTCTTCACACTTTTCTTTCTTTAAATAAAGACCTCTTTAGCTAATGTTTAAAAAAAAGGATTACATACAAGTAATCATACCTATTTGATCTTAACAAGAAAAATATATATATGGTTGAAACTAAAGGTTGTAATTCTAATTGAATAATGACATCTTAACACTTTTTCAATAAGATATCTGTTGATTGCCATATATGGTTTTAATCAATATTTAATACAATAATTGAATCATTAACTCTTAACAATTGTCTCTTTACTATATATGGCTAGAAACTTAGGGCGCGATCCGATATAGATCGTAGTTTGCGGCGTAAGCGAGGGAACCCGCGTCGCCCGCAGTTTCAGCTCGCAACTCGAGCTATCCCATATACGGCGCCGTCAGATGCTAAAGTGTCGTAAGTCTGACAAACCAGCGATGTCCAGAAATCTGCGCAAGTACAAATTTCTGGCGTCGCCAATGACTTACGGCACGTTAGAAACTGCCGGCGCCTACAAAACCTGACTAAAGTCTAAATCACCCGCACTGTCTAACACGCCTCCCTAACATAGCCCTACAAGTCTAACACGCCTCCCTAACATAGCCCGACACGTCTAACCCTCTATCCGCTATCCCCCCTCACTAGCCTAACAATAAAATATGTATTAACCCCTAAACCGCCGCTCCCAAACCCCGCCGCAACCTAATAAAGTTATTAACCCCTAAACCGCCGCCAGCTATATTAAATCTATAACCCCCTAAAGTGAGCCCCTAACACCGTCGCCATCTACCTTACCTACCCCCTAAAGTGAGCCCCTACCCCGCCGCTATCTATTTTAAAATTATTAACCCCTAATCTAATCCCCATACACCGCCGCCAGCTATATTAACTATATTAACCCTAATTATATTAGGGTTAATATAGTTAATATAATTATTATATTATATATATTAACTATATTAACCCTAATTATATTAGGGTTAATATAGTTAATATCGTTATTATAATATATATATATATATATATATATATATAAAGTATAACAACCCTATCTAACTCTAACGTCCCTAACTAAACTCTTATTAAAATAAATCTAATATTAATATTATTAATGAAAATATTCCTATTTAAATCTAAATACTTACCTATAAAATAAACCCTAAGATAGCTACAATATAATTAATAATTACATTATAGTTATGTTAGGGTTTATATTTATTTTACAGGTAAATTGTTAATTATTTTAACTAGGTATAATAGCTATTAAATAGTTATTAACTATTTAATAGCTACCTAGTTAAAATAATTACCCAATTACCTGTAAAATAAATCCTAACCTAAGTTACAAATACACCTACACTATCAATAAATTAAATAAACTACAAATATCTATCTAAAAATATAATTAAATAAACTAAACTAAATTACAAAAAACAAACAAACACTAAATTACAAAAAATAAAAAAAAGATTACAAGATTTTTAAGCTAATTACACCTATTCTAAGCCCCCTAATAAAATAATAAAGCCTCCCAAAATAAAAAAAAATCCCTACCCTATTCTAAATTAAAAACAAGTTCAAAGCTCTTTTACCTTACCAGCCCTTAAAAGGGCCTTTTGTGGGGGCATGCCCCAAAGAAAACTGCTCTTTTGCCTGAAAAAAAAAACACAATACCACCCCCCAACATTACAACCCACCACCCACATACCCCTAATCTAACCCAAACCCCCCTTAAATAAACCTAACACTACCCCCCTGAAGATCTCCCTACCTTCACCCAGCCGTGCCGAACTCCTCATCCGATCCGGGCGATGTCTTCCAGCAAGCGGCAGTGAAGTCTTCTTCCATCCAGGCGATGTCTTGAAGCAAGCGGCAGAGAGTCTTCTTCCATCGGCGATGTCTTCAAGCAAATCGGCATCTTCAATCTTCTTTCTTCGCTCCTCCGCCGCGGAGCATTTATCCGGCACGACGACTTCCCGACGAATGAGGTTCCTTTAAATGACGTCATCCAAGATGGCGTCCGTTGAATTCCGATTGGCTGATAGGATTCTATCAGCCAATCGGAATTAAGGTAGAAAAATCTGATTGGCTGATTGAATCAGCCAATCAGATTCAAGTTCAATCCGATTGGCTTTGCGCATGCGTTAGGTGTTAGGTTTTATTTAGCAGATCGCGGTTGACAGGGAGATAGACATTGCGCATGCGTTAGGTGTTAGGTTTATTTTAGCAGCCAGTTTAGGGAGTTACGGGGCTCCAATAGTCAGCGTAAGGCTTCTTACGGCTGCTTTTTGTGGCGAGGTGAAAATGGAGTAAGATTTCTCCATTTTCGCCACGTAAGTCCTTACGCTGTATATTGGATACCAAACTGCGCGGGTTTGGTATACCTGCCTATGGCCCAAAAAACTACGGGCGATGGCAGAAATATACGCGCGTAACTTCTAGGTTACGCCGTATATAGGATACCAAACCCGCGCAAATATTGGCGTCGCCTGCTTTTGCGGGCGACGATTTTTATCGGATCGACCCCTTAATCTCCAACATTTATGGCAAAAAACAATTGTTGAGATGTAATGATTCAATCATTGAATTCCCAATTAATTATCACCATATATGGTCAAAAACTATTGTTTGCAAACAATGTGTAATTGAACACTCATTACGAGAATAAAAGGTCAATTATTGTATGCAAGCTTTATTTTAAAGTTATAAACATGTATTAATGAAAGAAAACAAAATTTCACACTCATGAATGTTGCATTTATTTTTGTATTTCTATATTTCTATATTACATATACTTACAAAATTAATTAAATATAGATAATTTAGTAAATAATGTATAATTATTATTATTGTTATTATTATTATTATTATTAAGGAACAGAAATGTGCAAGGGGAAATTTGCAGTTTCTTCCAAAGTTTTCATTTAATTAAAAATAAAAATGTAATTTTAGTTCATTTTCGTTTATCGTACACACAGTCGTCTTGATACAGGCCTTGAAACAAAATTACAAACAATATTCTTTACAGAGGAGAGACAAGTCTTAACAAATTATAGAGCATTTCAGACAATAACAATGATTTTTAAATAAGAAACAAAAAGAAAAAAAAAAAGCACAGCTTAACAGTAAGAGATACAATGATGTCCCAAGAACTCTGTATTAGAAGGGATATGGCCAGTGAAAGTTATAGCCTGTGTAACACGTAATTTGAATTTATCCTGGAGAATATATAAAGCTAATCTCTGTAAGGACGTAAATACATGAATATCTGTCCTAGGGTGGGTTAAACATACTTTTAAGAGATGTCAATACGGGGGGGGGGAGGGAAGTGGAAAGGGGTGGGGAAGGAGGACACAGAAAAAGGAAGAAAGAAAGAGAGAAGGGAAGAAAAGAAGAAAGAGAAAAAAAAAAAAAAAAACCTGCAATGCCCCCCAACCCTCTCTGCTCTCTCACTATTCGGCCCAGAATGCTGGGTATCTACCCGCATTAATCAATTCAAGAATGTAGGCCGATTGGCTAAGTGGCTTAATTAATTGCTGCTGTGCCTGAAAGGGAAGTGACAGTATTACTAGGCCCCATTTTTCTAGGAATCTCTTTATGTGGACCTCATTATACTTAGATATTGCATATTGTTCCACCATACATTGTTTCAATACTTCTTTTTTGAATTTTATGAAAGAAGGAAGGTGGGAGAGCTTCCAAGATGTCAGAATCGCATTCCTAGCTAGTAAAATTACGGTATTAATTAGCTTATAATTCTTTTGTTGTTGTGAAAATTTAACTAAGAAAATGACCATTTGGGCCTCTAACCTAATTTCTGTATCTAAGATTTTATTCAACCAGAACTTTATTTTCAGCCAGAACTGGTGGACTTTAGGGCATAACCAGATACAATGTAAAAGATTTGCTTGTTGAGCCTGGCATTTCCAACACCCGATAGTTTTTCTATACCATTTAGACAATTTGTCAGGGGTGATATATGTCGCATAAATCATTTTTAAATGCCTTTCGCGCCATGCTAAGGCATTTCCTGTTTTATTCAACAAGTTCAGGCTTACTTGGATTTGTTGAGGCCTAAGCTCTGGAAAAGTATTATTCCAAATAGATACTATTTTCTCCAGTTGGGCCTCGTGTTTGGAAAACGACATCAACCGGTAAAATGAAGAGATTGACGAAGCCCCGCTGGTATATTGATTCATTAAGCTCCTTAACGGGGCATATGTCCAATTAGAGCCGAATTTAAGTTTAAGATCTGTAATGTAATGCTTTATTTGTAAGTACGCAAAGTGATCAGTTTGAGGAAGCTCGTACTCTGCTCTGATATCGAGGAATGTTCTAATTATTGTACTGGGAGTAACTAGTTGTTTTAAGAAGGTCAGCCCTTTCAATTTCCACCTCTCAAAAACCTTATATGTGAAACCTGGAGCAAATCCTGGGCACCCCTGAATTGGGAGATATTCCGAAACAAATGGGGTTGTGCCAATTTCTACACAGAACTTCTGCCATGCCAGGATCACGTTTTTAAACGTCGGCATTTTAGCAATTAGCGGAGGGAGTTGTGGAATTGGGCAATGTAGAAGAGCTTTTAAGTTGAATGGGTGGACAAGGTTTGCCTCCCCAGCAAAAACAGTGAAAAATTCTTTCTCTGAGATCTAATCGGCCGCCAGTTTTGCGATTGAAGCAATGTTGTAGTGGGTAATATTCGGGAAAGCGAGGCCCACCGACTCTTTAGAGAGTGATAATGCACTTAATGCAATTCGGGGTCTTTTTCCTTTCCAGAGGAATTCATTAGATATTCGGTTAAATAATTTTATGTCTGCCTTATGTAAAAGAAAAGGTATATTTTGGAGAAGATATATTAACTTAGGTAAAAGTATGATTTTAATAAGCATAATCCGTGCAGAGAGAGAAATAGGAAGAGAGGCCCAGTCATTCAATTTCTGCTTACAATAATTGAACAATTTAGCATAGTTCAACTCATACCATTCGTGTGGAGCTTTTGACATTATTATTCCTAAATATTTTATTTGAGTAACTTCTCTAAATGGGTGATCTAGTACGTGGCAGGCAGTTCTGTGTATCCATAGTAGTTCGGATTTTTGAAGATTAATTTTGTAACCAGAAAATGACGCAAATATTTGCACTGATTCTAATAGCTTAGGAAGGCTTTCTTTTAGGCCGGCTAAGAAAAGGAGTAAATCGTCAGCATACAGGGCAAGAACATATTTTTGTTTGCCAATCTGGATACCTTCTAGCTGTTGCCTAAGAAGGATTGCCAATGGTTCTAATGATATGTTGAAGAGGATAGGCGAAAGGGGACATCCCTGCCTAGTGCCTCTCTGTAGAATAAAATGATCCGTAATAGTACCATTGATAAAGATTGCTGAGGATGGATTATTATAGATAGCCTTAATCAAATTTATGAAATTTCCGGAAAAGCCAAACTTTTCCAAGGCCGAAAAGAGATGGTCCCAGCAGATATAGTCGAAAGCCTTTTCGGCGTCGACTGTTAGAATGGCAGCATCTTCTTTTTTTAATACTTTCTTATTATTCCGCAGATAGTCCAGTACCAGCATAACCTTACGGATATTTTTTGTCGGGCTTCTCCCCATCATGAAACCAGCCTGATTATCATGTATAATATTATTTAAGTGGGGGGCCAATCTTTTTGCAATTATGGACGTAAGAAGTTTATAATCAAAATTTAATAGGGAAATAGGGCGATATGAAGAAGGAATTTCAGGATCTTTTTCTTTTTTGAGAACTAAAGCTATATTAGATGCCGCAAAATACTGGGAACATGGGATATCTGCGGAATAATAAGAATTAAATAGCTTATGTAAGATAGGGGCTATTTGATCTGCAAGGATCTTATAGAATTCGGCAGGGAGCGAGTCGGGGCCGGGGGCTTTATTAAGTTTGGCAGTTGTAATACCAGTAAGAATTTCTTGTGTAGAGATCGGGGCATTGAGTTGATTAATTATCTCCTGTGGCAATTTAGGGATCTTAACATTATCCCAGAACCTCTCTTTTGATTCTATATTGGGAGGTTCAGCTTTATAAAGATTTTTAAAGAAGTCTGTAAACGTATGTTGAATGTCGTGATTGGAGGTAAATCTGTTTTTCCCAGATCTAATTGCCGTGATATAATTAGAAGATCTCTTTTTAGTGATTTTAACGAGATATTTTGCTGCTTTCCCTGAGTAGCCACCATAAAGTGATTTCTTTCTCATATCTTCAGATATCATTTGTTGTTTAAGAAAGATATACCTTTGTGTTTTTAAATTTGTATATTTTTCTCCAAGCTTTTTGGAGGGAACAGCTATGAACGCGTTGTATGCGTTCCTCACACTATTAGAAAGTTGAATTTCTTTCTGTAAATATTTTTTTTTAAGAGCACACATGTGCGCCTTAATATCCCCACGTAACACAGCCTTTCCAGTCTCCCAGAGTATTTCTGGCTTGTCCTTATAGTCATGGTTATAACTCTCAAATTCCCTCCATTTGTTAGCTAACCAATTTTGAAAATGTAGGTTACTATGTAAATGGTTGGGAAAAAAGAAATTATTATTCGGTCTAGGTGTAAGAGATTTAGAGTTAAGTTCTAAAGCTATCACCGCGTGGTCAGAAAGAACTATATCTTTAATATCGGCCTTTACCTCCTTACCACTTAAGTTTTCAGAGATTAAAAACATGTCTATGCGCGACAACGCTTGATGTCCTTTTGATAGACATGTAAAAGCTTTAACATCTGGGTTCAAACTTCTCCAGATGTCATATACACCTACTTTATGACAGAATTTTTGTAGTGTTCGTGTTTTCTTAACTCGCTTAGTACTTTTAGATCTACTTAGTCTGTCTAAATTGGGATACGCTGTTAAATTGAAATCCCCTCCAATCACGACATTACGTCCTCTGTATACTACTAATTCTAATGCTAAATCCTCCCAAAACCTGACATCAGGTTGATTGGGGCCGTAAATGTTACAGAGAATAAAGGAGCTCTTCTCTATTTCAATGTCAAGAATTTGATAACGGGCCTCTGGATCAATTTGGCTCTTATTTATTTTATATTTTAAATTTTTGTTAATCAATATTGCCACTCCTTTCTTCCTAACCTGTGACGGGGCAGCGACCACCTCCCCCACCCATCTAGATTTGAGTTTATCAATTTCATGCCTTTTTAGATGAATCTCTTGAAGCATAGCAATACCAGGCTTATGTGATCCCAATAGTTTTATTACGGCTTTCCGTTTGATAGGGGAAGTAATCCCACCCACGTTCCAGGAAAGAATTTTAATCGACCCTATGCCCGATCCAATTTTACTAAGATACTGCAAGACATTTTAAAACAAGCCATCAATTTATAACATAACAAGTAATTACAAGCCGTAAAATATAATAGGACAGAAGAGCAGAGGGGTGGGAAGGATGCAGGGGAAAAAAAAAAAAAAAAAAAAGATGGAAAAAAGGAGGCCCCCCCGTTTATATACCAAAAATAGAAATACATCTTTACATACATACTCTTGAAAAGACCTTCTTTTCAACAATAATTTTACATTAAAAAAATTGCTCATAATCCAACATAAAAATGACTTCAATCAGTCAAACCAATCCTTAACATTCAAGGAATGCCATTATCTAAACAAAACTTTTGCGCTTCTACAGTATTATTTAATATACTTGTTTGACCCTCAATAATCATGATTAATCTTGCCGGATAGACAAGCCTAACATTATAGTTTGCTTTCATAAGTCGAGAACAAAAGGGAGACATTTCTTTCCTCTTATTCGTAGTTTCGGAGGAAAAATCTTGAAAGATTAATACTTTTTGTTGCTCTAATATTAATGGATTAGCTTTTCTGTAGTATCTAAGAATATTAATCTTGTCCTGGAAGTTTAGCATTTTAACCAATATGGGTCTGGGTCTAGTAATACCTTCAGAATTTTGCCGTACTGGACCCACTCTGTGAGCTCTTTCGATAATCATAGGCATCGGGGGAGCTGGCATTTTTAATAATTGAGGGAGTTTAATTGAGACGAAAGCAATTAGATCTGAGTATTCTGTGGATTCGGGAAGACCAATAATTCTTAAATTGTTTCGCCGCAAGCGGTCCTCTAGGTCCTCTAATTTGGCTTGTAATACAGCTATTTGCGACCCAGATTCTTTATTGGACTGCTCACATTTATATAATCTATCTTCAGAGTCTGAGATTCGAGTCTCAATTTCCTCCAATCGAGCTGTAAACTGCCTCACTTCCAGGACAATATTATTTATATCTTGTTTAATTTCTTGTTTAACAACATCTAATTGCGGGGAGATCATCCTTGAAATCTGCTCAACTAATTCAGAAAAGTCAGAATTTGGGCCTATACCATTATATTGTTCTTGTGGAACTATTAAAGAGCTCTCAGATAACTTAGTAGATTTCTTGTCTTTATGTTTGGGAGGCATAGCCGGAGATGTTTGTTTATGTTGTGTAACAAATCTATCCATGTATGGTGTACTTATTGCTCAAGTTAAGAGAAGGAACGATATAAAAATAAAAGGCGGAAGAAAGGAAAAAAAAAAAAAAAAAAAAAAAAAAAAAGGGGGGGGGGAATTTGAGAATGTGGGGAGACTCCGACTGTCACTTACTATCCCTCAATGTGACAGAATGCAATACAGTGAGTGAGGACTTGTTAGTGTGCAACACTAAAGGTGAAAGTGTGATGTGTGCAAAAATAGGTAAATAATTTAGTGACAAAGTAGGTAATAGGAAAAAAAAAGAAGGGGAAAATTTACTCTGTGATGAAAAGGTGAAAGTGTGATTCCAGCTGTCACTTGTTTCCCCTAAGCGTGGCAGAGGATATTGTCGTGGATGAGGGCTTGTGTTATAGTGTAATAGTTAAATGAAGATGTGAAACGTGCGGAAAAAAAAAAAAAAAAAAGAAAGAGGGAGAACTTCCTTTAAAGAGTCGTGTCCAAGTTCTCTAACCCAAAATTGAACTGCTTAAATATTATTATATTTATAGCTCATGTGGCAATATTATCAGTGCTTACTATCACTAACCAGCTTACCTAACTTCCGTTTATCACAACATTATCTAACTTAACGCAGAATACCATCAGCATAGGAAAACTATTGAAAATAGATCTGAGGACTCTCTTAAATATCAGGTGGTCTTGCGTGACCTGTCTCCAGGGCACTCTTATAGTCCATTAACAATAGACCATTTCATCCCCCAAAAAACAGGATAGTATAACTTTTGCGGACTACCAGGCACACTGCTCAATGTTCATGTAGATAGGAAAAAAGGAAAAAAGAAAAAAAAACAGTCTTAGGTGTAATCCACTTAATGACCAGACACAAAATCATACAGGAATAGATACTTCTGTGGACATCCAACCTTCCTGTGTTAAACTTCCTTCACTTTAGCCCTATTAGGGCAAATACAAGGCTTAATATCAGAATGTGTATCCGCAGTAGAGAACAAAACTAGTGTCAATGTTATAGTCCTGCTCTGTAACAGTGTTGTGGGGCACTTGTGCTGAGTTTTCTTCTTGGGCTTCTATTTAGGAAGAAAGATAGCCTGAAGGGTACCATTAAAGATTGGTGAGGAACTTCGGTCAAAATGTATGGTAATAGCCCTTAGATAGAGGTTGATACCAGGGTTATGTTCCTACCCTGAGTCAGGGTCCTGGGAGCTGTTACTAGGCTATCAGATTATTAAATCCTTTTCCCATGGAGAAATATCAGTAGGGGCCCTGTGTTCATTATCATCAGCGGCCGGGCTTATTGCAAAACTTCGTAACCCAGAATGAAAGCCGGTCCCTTTAATAGAGGGGGTATCAGGGCCAGTGTTCCTACCCTGTGTCAGGGTCCTGGGAACTGCTGTTCACTTTCTAATGCCAAATTTCTTTTACAGCCTTTAAATGTATTCTGAGAGTCCCAAAAAAGCAGCACCACTGTCACCCCATGAGTAACTTATTGTGCGATGTGAGTAATGGTGGCAATCTGGTAGCAGATCTTAAGAGCACTTTTCCCAGCTTTGAATCTCTCTGAAGCAGGCCACTATTCACACTGCTCTGTTAGAACTTTATGTAGCGCCCATACCGCTGTTCTTTTGATCTTAAGTGACGGACTTAGTAAGATATAGCCAAGCGAGATATAACCCAAATAATGAGCATGAATAGACAGGGGGGCCCAGACAATATAAGTCTTTTAGTACTCACGACCAGTCTTCCAACCGGGTTCCCAGTGTAGCGATTCCTAAATTCTCTCGCTGAATGCCTTTTCTTGAGGGATAGCCCTGAGAGGGATGTATACCGAACTCTGCTGCACGTCCCGGTAGCTTTCTCACACAGTTCCACTCACTGCGTTCCCCTCACAAGTTGGGCTATGTGAGAAAGAAGGTAGACGCCGCGCCAGGGCGGCGGTGCTTCCACAACGAAGCCGCTTCTGTCTTGTGACTTCTGTCACGCTGATAGCCGTAGGCCAAGTCTCCGGTCTGCAGGGAAAAGTTGCAGCGCAAGGAGGAGTAGCGTTGGGGCGATGTAGCAGGCCCTGTGTTTTCGGCGCGCGAAGCAGCAACCAACCACCTCGCTCCGCCTCCAAACCGGAAGTCTCATTTTCGTTTATATTCGCATTTGTTTCAAACAAATTTCGTTCGAAATTTTCGTTTTAACTAAAATGTTTGGTTTGAGTTACAGTGCAGATTTCTACCATTTTGAAGCTGTAATCAGCTATAATAGCTTTAGTTTTGTCACTATATGCATTTTTTAAACTTATTATTTTATTTATACATCTAATTTTTGTGCAGTGCATTTTTGGTAAAAATAAAAATTGTACTTAAATGTAAGTAACAAACTTAGTAAAAAAACAATAAAACATAATAATAATAACTATTAACTTGTTAGTACTGAAACAAAAATGTCCCTTTAAAGGGATAGTATACACTCATTTTCATATAACTGCATGTAATAGACACTACTATAAAGAATAAGATGCACAGATACTGATATAAAAATCCAGTATAAAACTGTTTAAAAACTTACTTAGAAGATCTCAGTTTAGCTCTGTTGAAAAGGTAGCTGGAAAGCCCACTGCAAGTGGGAAACAAGACACTTCCCCCTCCCCCTTCTTTTGCATATGAAAAGACCCTTTAGGTCAAGGTAGCTGACGGTATTCACATAAAACTTTAGGGCTTGGTTAGGAGTCTGAAAATCAGAGCAATGTTATTTAAAAATAATCAAAACTATACATTTAAAAAAAAAACCCAACAACTTTATGTGTTATATAAATAGATAATCTACAAAACATTTATGCAAAGAAAAAATTAGTGTATAATGTCCCTTTAAGAGACACTACGTGCAAATTAAACCAGTCCAAGAGCACCTGCTAGAAGCAATGTTAAGAAGAACTTTTTCAACATACAAGAAATATAACAAAAACATACTGACTCAACTGAAGCAAAACATTGTCCCTTTAAGAAAGACACTGGCAGCCGCTAGAACTTTTTAAACTTAATATAACAAATTTAATTTAACAAAAAAAACAACTTGTTTTACTCAAACTATTAGTACCACTTAACTGCTGTACTAACTTTTTAAAATTAAATATTTAACAATTTACTCTACAACTAATCTGATCTGCAGTCCTGCAGATAAAAATATCTAAAATAATTAAATTAGATATATATGTAGATTAGAGATAAATATTAATTATACACAAGGTGCTGGTATAATCTTCTAATCTAATCTCTCTTTAAAGCAGGTGTTCTGTGAATGGACCTAACTTTTCAAAAGAGCGAACCATGTCACTTCCTGTGACGTTTCATCAGCTGTTGCTCTCATGTTAACCCTAATACGCATGCGTGCCAGCTTCTTCACATTCCTGGCCACATACGTCACAGTAAAACTATTTAGACTTGTGAAATTGTGAAACCAATGTATAGCGCATGCGTGGTCTTTTCTATCACAAATGGGGGTGTTTTATGGAACAATGTTTATTCAACACTGTATGTGCATTATGGTGTGAAACAGAAATAAATGTATAGTTATTTCAACATATTTATTTATGTATAACCTCAAACATGACAAACAGCCACTCGGATATCGCCACTGCATATCGTATTTCACAGTAAACAAAAAGTTAAGTGCTTTGAATGTTTGTATGTTTTTGAAGTTATATATAAATAAATATTTCTAAATAACTATACATTTATTTATGTTTCACAGCATAATGCAAATACAGTGTTGAATAAACATCGTTCAATAAAACACCCCCATTTGTGATAGAAAAGGCCACGCATGCGCTATACAATGGTTTCAGAATTTCACAAGTCTGAATACAGGGAGTGCAGAATTATTAGGCAAGTTGTATTTTTGAGGATTCATTTTATTATTGAACAACAACCATGTTCTCAATGAACCCAAAAAACTCATTAATATCAAAGCTGAATAGTTTTGGAAGTAGTTTTTAGTTTGTTTTTAGTTATAGCTATTTTAGGGGGATATCTGTGTGTGCAGGTGACTATTACTGTGCATAATTATTAGGCAACTTAACAAAAAACAAATATATACCCATTTCAATTATTTATTTTTACCAGTGAATCCAATATAACATCTCAACATTCACAAATATAAATTTCTGACATTCAAAAACAAAACAAAAACAAATCAGTGACCAATATAGCCACCTTTCTTTGCAAGGACACTCAAAAGCCTGCCATCCATGGATTCTGTCAGTGTTTTGATCTGTTCACCATCAACATTGCGTGCAGCAGCAACCACAGCCTCCCAGACACTGTTCAGAGAGGTGTACTGTTTTCCCTCCTTGTAAATCTCACATTTGAAGATGGACCACAGGTTCTCAATGGGGTTCAGATCAGGTGAACAAGGAGGCCATGTCATTAGATTTTCTTCTTTTATACCCTTTCTTGCCAGCCACGCTGTGGAGTACTTGGACGCGTGTGATGGAGCATTGTCCTGCATGAAAATCATGTTTTTCTTGAAGGATGCAGACTTCTTCCTGTACCACTGCTTGAAGAAGGTGTCTTCCAGAAACTGGCAGTAGGACTGGGAGTTGAGCTTGACTCCATCCTCAACCCGAAAAGGCCCCACAAGCTCATCTTTGATGATACCAGCCCAAACCAGTACTCCACCTCCACCTTGCTGGCGTCTGAGTCGGACTGGAGCTCTCTGCCCTTTACCAATCCAGCCACGGGCCCATCCATCTGGCCCATCAAGACTCACTCTCATTTCATCAGTCCATAAAACCTTAGAAAAATCAGACTTGAGATATTTCTTGGCCCAGTCTTGATGTTTCAGCTTGTGTGTCTTGTTCAGTGGTGGTCGTCTTTCAGCCTTTCTTACCTTGGCCATGTCTCTGAGTATTGCACACCTTGTGCTTTTGGGCACTCCAGTGATGTTGCAGCTCTGAAATATGTCCAAACTGGTGGCAAGTGGCATCTTGGCAGCTGCACGCTTGACTTTTCTCAGTTCACGGGCAGTTATTTTGCGCCTTGGTTTTTCCACACGCTTCTTGCGACCCTGTTGACTATTTTGAATGAAACGCTTGATTGTTTGATGATCACGCTTCAGAAGCTTTGCAATTTTAAGAGTTCTGCATCCATCTGCAAGATATCTCACTATTTTTGACTTTTCTGAGCCTGTCAAGTCCTTCTTTTGACCCATTTTGCCAAAGGAAAGGAAGTTGCCTAATAATTATGCACACCTGATATAGGGTGTTGATGTTATTAGACCACACCCCTTCTTATTACAGAGATGCACATCACCTAATATGCTTAATTGGTAGTAGGCTTTCGAGCCTATACAGCTTGGAGTAAGACAACATGCATAAAGAGGATGATGTGGTCAAAATACTCATTTGCCTAATAATTCTGCACTCCCTGTAGTTTTACCGTGACGTATGCGCCCAGGAATTTGAAGAAGCTGGCACGCATGCGTATTAGGGTCAAAATTAGAGCAACAGCTGATGAAACGTCACAGGAAGTGACATGGTTTGCTCTTTTACAAAGTTCGGTCCCTTCACAGAACACAGGCACTGCCAGGGAGTGGTGCAAGCATTATAGTAATATCCTAAATTATATTAGCAGTAGCAATATTAGCAACAAGCAATAGCAAATGTCTCTCAGTGAGGGGGCACCGTCACACAGGTATTGCTAGCACACTAATACACTCTGGTCTGAGGCTGAAAACATTAGGCAGTAACCCTCTGACTTCATTCCCTCCCCCTGAGAATGCTGAGTGGACAGAAACATCACAAGCTTCCACTGACAGGCTGATAGAACCTGTCAATCTATTCATTGCTTCTTCCTGGTTTTCATTCATTGGATAAAGCCTGCCTGCATCATAAAAAGCAGCATTCGAAAACAAAAATGCAAAAGAAAATAATGCGCATTTATTTTCTTTTTCGTTTCATTTTCTCTTTTTCGGATGTTTCCGATTTTGGTATGCAAAGAAAATAACAAAAATTACATTTTCATTATTTTCTTTAATTTTTCCAAAAATTAATGCAAAGCCCTATTAAGGAACATAATAATTAAAATGATGTGTGCACATATGCTTTTCACATTTTATTAATTTCCTTTTTGTAATATCCTTTCATTATTCTAATATGGCTTAGTTTCCATTGAGGTGGTAAAGTTTGGAAACTGGTGGTAACATAAAAAATCTTCATAGACTTTAGTGGCGATACTGTAGATGTTTTTTAATCACATTTCCCCATTTTACAACATCAATGGAAACTAGGCCTATGTTTGCAGGAAAAAGTATTACTGTTTAGTAACATACGCAAATATGTTGTGAACGGCGTGCACAACTATTACCAGACACCACTCATTTGTAGAGAGCTACTAGTATATCTTCACTAAATAATAACACTAGTAAACAATACAAACAAGCGGCTAGATTACGAGTTGTGCGTTAGGACTGACCAACGCTGCTTTTTAACGCCCGCTGGTATTACGAGTCTTGCGGGTAGAGGTGTACCGCTCACTTTTTTGACCAGACTTGGAAATACCGCAAATCCACTTACGTACATTGCGTATCATCTTTTTTCAATTCGACTTGTATAGCGCCGGTATTACGAGTCTGACAAAAAGTGAGTGGTAGACCCTGTCAAGACTGGTACCGCATTTTACAGTCAGTAGTTAAGAAGAGTTTTACACTACAACACCGTAGCATAAAACTCTTAACTAAAGTGCTAAAAAGTACACTAACACCCAAAAACTACCTATTAACCCCTAAACCGAGGCCCCCCACATCGCAAACACTAAAAGAACATTTTTAACCCCTAATCTGCCGAACCGTACATCGCCGCCACTATAATAAATATATTAACCACTAAACCGCCGCACTCCCGCATCACAAACAATAGGTAAATATTATTAACCCCTAATCTGCCGTCCCTAACATCGCCGACACCTACCTACATTTATTAACCCCTAATCTGCCGCTCCCCAACGTCGCCGCCATTATATTAAAGTTATTAACCCCAAAATCTAAGTCTAACCCTAACACCCCCTAACTTAAATATAATTTAAATAAATCTAAATAAAAATAACTATCATTAACTAAATTATTCCTATTTAAAACTAAATACTTACCTATAAAATAAACCCTAAGATAGCTACAATATAACTAATAGTTACATTGTAGCTAGCTTAGGGTTTATTTTTATTTTACAGGCAAGTTTGTATTTATTTTAACTATGTAGAATAGTTACTAAATAGTTATTAACTATTTAATAACTACCTAGTAAAAATAAAGACAAATTTACCTGTAAAATAAATTCTAACCTAAGTTACAATTATTCCTAACACTACACTATAATTAAATTAATTCCCTAAATTAAATAGAATTAAATAAAATTAGCTAAAGTACAAAAACCCCCCACTAAATTACAGAAAATAATAACCAAATTACAAGAGTTTTAAAATAATTACACCTACTCTAATCCCCCTAACAAAATACCCCCCCCAAAAAAATAAAAAAAGCCCTACCCTACACTAAATTACAAATAGCCCTTAATAGGGCCTTTTGCAGGGAATTACCCCAAAGTAATCAGCTCTTTTACTTGTAAAAAAAAATTCAAATCCCTCACCAACATTAAAACCCACCAAGTAAATATACACAAATCTTAGGAGGCACTGGTAGCCGGTGGAGATGTCAGAAAGCTTTATTTGAAGAAAACTTTAAAAAGCACATCATTAAGACAATGACATAGCGTATTCCCTAGACAAGTGAGTGGTGTGTGTTCCACCTCAAGGACTGCTTGCTGACGCGTTTCGGCTCCAAGGGCCATAGTCGTAGCTGCAGTCACTTGTTCTAATGATCTATAAATATCAGTTAGAACCAGCTAATAGGCTAAAAACAAATACACCCTTTATTACTTGGGGTGGAACAGTAACACACCCTTTAAGGTCATGATAGCTATTCAACAATATGTGAACTGTTACAAACAATTTCAGTTCATCCAAATGAATAAGACTCTTAAACTCACAATAAGAAGTTTCAACATTACACTATTATGTGAATAGGTTGTGACTAAAACATAGATATATTTATATTAGACATGTGCGGTTCGTTTCGGATTAATTCGGAAATTCGGTAAATTCGGAGATTCGGATCGATTCGGATTTCCGAATTAAAATACTTCAGAATCTACCGAATGAATCCGAAATAGCTGCCGTATCTCCGAATAAATCCGAATTAGCTCGTTAAGATTCGGCATTTCCCCATAGGAAACAATGGGAGTTTCGGCTGAAAAAAAACTAACACCGCAGCCCCATTGTTTCCTATGGGGAAACACTAAGTCTGCACCTAACACCCTAACATGTACCCCGAGTCTCTAAACACCCCTAATCTAACACTTATTAACCCCTAATCTGCTGCCTCCGCTATCGCTGACACCTGCATTATTTTATTAACCCCTAATCTGCCGACCGAATATCGCCGCCACCTACATTATAGCTATTAACCCCTAATCTGCTGTCCCTAACACCGCCGACCCCTACATTATAGTTATTAACCCCTAATCTGCCCCCCCCAACGTCGCCGCAATCTAACTACAAGTATTAACCCCTAATCTGCCGACCCGATATCGCCGCCGCCTACATTATAGCTATTAACCCCTAATCTGCTGTCCCTAACACCGCCGACCCCTATATTATAGTTATTAACCCCTAATCTGCCTCCCCCCAACGTCGCCGCAATCTAACTACAAGTATTAACCCCTAATCTGCCGACCCGATATCGCCGCCGCCTACATTATAGCTATTAACCCCTAATCTGCTGTCCCTAACACCGCCGACCCCTACATTATAGTTATTAACCCCTAATCTGCCCCCCCCAACGTCGCCGCAATCTAACTACAAGTATTAACCCCTAATCTGCCGACCGAATATCGCCGCCGCCTACATTATAGCTATTAACCCCTAACCTGCTGTCCCTAACACCGCCGACCCCTACATTATAGTTATTAACCCCTAATCTGCCTCCCCCCAACATCGCCGCAATCTAACTACAAGTATTAACCCCTAATCTGCCGACCGCAAATCGCCGCCACTATAATAAATGTATTAACCCCTAAACCGCCGCACTCCCGCCTCGCAAACACTATAATACATTTTATTAACCCCTAATCTGCCCTCCCTAACATCGCCGCCACCTACCTACAATTATTAACCCCTAATCTGCCGACCCCACCATCGCCGCTACTATAATAAGGTTATTAACCCCTAAAGCTAAGTCTAACCCTAACACTAACACCCACTAACTTAAATATAATTTAAATAAAACGAAATAAGTTTACTATAGTTAAATAAATGAATCCTATTTAAAACTAAAGACTTACCTGTAAAATAAACCCTAAGATAGCTGCAATATAACTAATAGTTACATTGTAGCTATTTTAGCATTTATTTTTATTTTACAGGCAACTTTGTATTTATTTTAACTAGGTACAATAGTTATTAAATAGTTAATAACTATTTAATAACTACCTAGCTAAAATAAATACAAATTTACCTGTAAAATAAATCCTAACCTAAGTTACACTAACACCTAACACTACACTATCATTAAATTAACTAAATAAATGAATCATATTTAAAACTAAATACTTACCTATAAAATAAACCCTAATATAGCTACAATATAACTAATAGTTACATTGTAGCTATTTTAGCATTTATATTTATTTTACAGACAACTTTGTATTTATTTTAACTAGGTACAATAGCTATTAAATAGTTATTGACTAATTAATAGCTACCTAGTTAAAATAATTACAAAATTACCTGTAAAATAAATCCTAACCTAAGTTACAATTAAACCTAACACTACACTGTCATTAAATAAATTAACTACAATTATCTACAATTAAATAAACTAAAGTACAAACCCCCCCCACTAAATTACAAAAAAAACAAACACTAAATTACAAAAAATAAAAAAATATTACAAGAATTTTAAACTAATTACACCTAATCTAAGCCCCCTAATAAAATAACAAAGCCCCCCAAAATAAAAAAAAATGCCCTACCCTATACTAAATTACAAAAGTTAACAGCTCTATTACCTTACCAGCCCTGAACAGGGCCCTTTGCGGGGCATGCCCCAAAGAAAACAGCTCTTTTGCCTGTAAAAAAAAAACACAATCCCCCCCCACATTACAACCCACCACCCACATACCCCTACTCTAACCCAAACCCCCCTTAAATAAACCTAACACTACCCCCCTGAAGATCTCCCTACCTTGAGTCGTGTTCACCCAGCTGGGCCGAAGTCTTCATCCGATGGGGCAGAAGAGTACATCCAGACCGGCAGAAGTCTTCATCCAAGCGGGGCAAGAAGAGGTCTTCCATCCATCATACAAGTACCAAAATACAAACAAACACTAAATTACCAAAAATAATAAAATATTACAATAATTTTAAACTAATTACACCTAATCTAAGCCCCCTACTAGCTATTAATATAGCTTCAATATAACTAATAGTTACATTGTAGCTATTTTAGGATTTATATGTATTTTACAGGCAACTTTGTATTTATTTTAACTAGGTACAATAGTTATTAAATAGTTAATAACTATTTAATAACTACCTAGCTAAAATAAATACAAATTTACCTGTAAAATAAATCATAACCTAAGTTACAATTACACCTAACACTACACTATCATTAAATTAACTAAATAAATGAATCCTATATAAAACTAAAGACTTACCTGTAAAATAAACCCTAATATAGCTGCAATATAACTAATAGTTACATTGTAGCTATTTTAGCATTTATATTTATTGTACAGGCAACTTTGTATTCATTTTAACTAGGTTCAACAGCTATTAAATAGATATTGACTATTTAATAGCTACCTAGTTAAAATAAATACAAAATTACCTGTAAAATAAATCCTAACCTAAGTTACAATTAAACCTAACACTACACTATCATTAAATAAATTAACTACAAGTACCTACAATTAAATGCAATTAAAAAAACTAAACTAAAGTACAAACCCCCCCCCCCACTAAATTACAAAAAATAAAAAAATATTACAAGAATTTTAAACTAATTACACCTAATCTAAGCCCCCTAATAAAATAACAAAGCCCCCCAAAATAAAAAAAATGCCCTAACCTATACTAAATTACAAAAGTTAACAGCTCTATTACCTTACCAGCCCTGAACAGGGCCCTTTGCGGGGCATGCCCCAAAGAAAACAGCTCTTTTGCCTGTAAAAAAAAACCACAATCCCTCCCCCCACATTACAACCCACCACCCACATACCCCTACTCTAACCCAAACCCCCCTTAAATAAACCTAACACTACCCCCCTGAAGATCTCCCTACCTTGAGTCGTGTTCACCCAGCCGGGCCGAAGTCTTCATCCGATGGGGCAGAAGAGGACATCCAGACCGGCAGAAGAGGACATCCAGACCGGCAGAAGTCTTCATCCAAGCGGGGCAAGAAGAGGTCTTCCATCCATCAGAAAAGTATAAAAAAACAAACAAACACTAAATTAGCAAAAATAATAAAATATTACAATAATTTTAAACTAATTACACCTAATCTAAGCCCCATACTAGCTATTAATATAGCTACAATATAACTAATAGTTACATTGTAGCTATTTTAGGATTTATATTTATTTTACAGGCAACTTTGTATTTATTTTAACTAGGTACAATAGCTATTAAATAGTTAATAACTACCTAGCTAAAATAAATACAAATTTACCTGTAAAATAAACCCTAACCTAAGTTACAATTACACCTAACACTACACTGTCATTAAATTAACTAAATAAATTAATCCTATATAAAACTAAATACTTACCTGTAAAATAAACCCTAATATAGCTACAATATAACTAATAGTTACATTGTAGCTATTTTAGCATTTATATTTATTTTACAGGCAACTTTGTATTTATTTTAACTAGGTACAATAGCTATTAAATAGTTATTGACTAATTAATAGCTACCTAGTTAAAATAATTACAAAATTACCTGTAAAATAAATCCTAACCTAAGTTACTATTAAACCTAACACTACACTATCATTAAATAAATTAACTACAAGTACCTACAATTAAATACAATGAAATAAACTAAACTAAAGTACAAAAAAAACAAACACTAAATTACAAAAAATAAAAAAAATTACAAGAATTTTAAACTAATTACACCTAATCTAAGCCCCCTAATAAAATAACAAAGCCCCCCAAAATAAAAAAATGCCCTACCCTATACTAAATTACAAAAGTAATCAGCTCTATTACCTTACCAGCCCTTAAAAGGGCCTTTTGCGGGGGCATGCCCCAAAGAAAACAGCTCTTTTGCCTGTAAAAAAACCACAATCCCCCCCCCCACATTACAACCCACCACCCACATACCCCTACTCTAACCCAAACCCCCCTTAAATAAACCTAACACTACCCCCCTGAAGATCTCTCTACCGTGTCTTCACCCAGCCGGGCCGAAGTCTTCATCCGATGGGGCAGAAGAGGACATCCAGACCGGCAGAAGTCTTCATCCAAGCGGGGCAAGAAGAGGTCTTCCATCCATCAGAAGTCTTGATCCAGGCGGCATCTTCTCTGTTCATCCATCCGGAGCGGAGCGGCAGCATCCTGAAGACATCCCACGCAGAGCATCCTCTTCTTTCTTGATCCGACGACTAGGTGACTGTACCTTTAAGTGACGTCATCCAAGATGGCGTCCCTTGAATTCCGATTGGCTGATAGGATTCTATCAGCCAATCGGAATTAAGGTAGGAAAAATCTGATTGGCTGATTTAATCAGCCAATCAGATTCAAGTTCAATCCGATTGGCTGATGGAATCAGCCAATCAGATTGACCTCGCATTCTATTGGCTGTTCCGATCAGCCAATAGAATGCGAGCTCAATCTGATTGGCTGATTGGATCAGCCAATCGGATTGAACTTGAATCTGATTGGCTGATTGAATCAGCCAATCAGATTTTTCCTACCTTAATTCCGATTGGCTGATAGAATCCTATCAGCCAATCGGAATTCAAGGGACGCCATCTTGGATGACGTCACTTAAAGGTACAGTCACCTAGTCGTCGGATCAAGAAAGAAGAGGATGCTCTGCGTGGGATGTCTTCAGGATGCTGCCGCTCCGCTCCGGATGGATGAACAGAGAAGATGCCGCCTGGATCAAGACTTCTGATGGATGGAAGACCTCTTCTTGCCCCGCTTGGATGAAGACTTCTGCCGGTCTGGATGTCCTCTTCTGCCCCATCGGATGAAGACTTCGGCCCGGCTGGGTGAAGACACGGTAGAGAGATCTTCAGGGGGGTAGTGTTAGGTTTATTTAAGGGGGGTTTGGGTTAGAGTAGGGGTATGTGGGTGGTGGGTTGTAATGTGGGGGGGGGGATTGTGTTTTTTTTACAGGCAAAAGAGCTGTTTTCTTTGGGGCATGCCCCCGCAAAAGGCCCTTTTAAGGGCTGGTAAGGTAATAGAGCTGATTACTTTTGTAATTTAGTATAGGGTAGGGCATTTTTTTATTTTGGGGGGCTTTGTTATTTTATTAGGGGGCTTAGATTAGGTGTAATTAGTTTAAAATTCTTGTAATTTTTTTTATTTTTTGTAATTTAGTGTTTGTTTTTTTTGTACTTTAGTTTAGTTTATTTCATTGTATTTAATTGTAGGTACTTGTAGTTAATTTATTTAATGATAGTGTAGTGTTAGGTTTAATAGTAACTTAGGTTAGGATTTATTTTACAGGTAATTTTGTAATTATTTTAACTAGGTAGCTATTAATTAGTCAATAACTATTTAATAGCTATTGTACCTAGTTAAAATAAATACAAAGTTGCCTGTAAAATAAATATAAATGCTAAAATAGCTACAATGTAACTATTAGTTATATTGTAGCTATATTAGGGTTTATTTTACAGGTAAGTATTTAGTTTTATATAGGATTAATTTATTTAGTTAATTTAATGACAGTGTAGTGTTAGGTGTAATTGTAACTTAGGTTAGGGTTTATTTTACAGGTAAATTTGTATTTATTTTAGCTAGGTAGTTATTAACTATTTAATAGCTATTGTAACTAGTTAAAATAAATACAAAGTTGCCTGTAAAATAAATATAAATGCTAAAATAGCTACAATGTAACTATTAGTTATATTGTAGCTATATTAGGGTTTATTTTACAGGTAAGTATTTAGTTTTATATAGGATTAATTTATTTAGTTAATTTAATGACAGTGTAGTGTTAGGTGTAATTGTAACTTAGGTTAGGGTTTATTTTACAGGTAAATTTGTATTTATTTTAGCTAGGTAGTTATTAACTATTTAATAGCTATTGTACCTAGTTAAAATAAATACAAAGTTGCCTGTAAAATAAATATAAATCCTAAAATAGCTACAATGTAACTATTAGTTATATTGTAGCTATATTAATAGCTAGTAGGGGGCTTAGATTAGGTGTAATTAGTTTAAAATTATTGCAATATTTTATTATTTTTGCTAATTTAGTGTTTGTTTGTTTTTTTGTACTTTTCTGATGGATGGAAGACCTCTTCTTGCCCCGCTTGGATGAAGACTTCTGCCAGTCTGGATGTCCTCTTCTGCCCCATCGGATGAAGACTTCGGCCCGGCTGGGTGAACACGACTCAAGGTAGGGAGATCTTCAGGGGGGTAGTGTTAGGTTTATTTAAGGGGGGTTTGGGTTAGAGTAGGGGTATGTGGGTGGTGGGTTGTAATGTGGGGGGGGGGATTGTGTTTTTTTTTACAGGCAAAAGAGCTGTTTTCTTTGGGGCATGCCCCGCAAAAGGCCCTGTTCAGGGCTGGTAAGGTAATAGAGCTGTTAACTTTTGTAATTTAGTATAGGGTATTTTTTTATTTTTATTTTGGGGGGCTTTGTTATTTTATTAGGGGGCTTAGATTAGGTGTAATTAGTTTAAAATTCTTGTAATATTTTTTTATTTTTTGTAATTTAGTGGGGGGGGGGTTGTACTTTAGTTTAGTTTTTTAATTGTATTTAATTGTAGGTACTTGTAGTTAATTTATTTAATGATAGTGTAGTGTTAGGTTTAATTGTAACTTAGGTTAGGATTTATTTTACAGGTAATTTTGTAATTATTTTAACTAGGTAGCTATTAAACAGTAAATATCTATTTAATAGCTATTGTACCTAGTTAAAATAAATACAAAGTTGCCTGTACAATAAATATAAATGCTAAAATAGCTACAATGTAACTATTAGTTATATTGCAGCTATATTAGGGTTTATTTTACAGGTAAGTCTTTAGTTTTATATAGGATTCATTTATTTAGTTAATTTAATGATAGTGTAGTGTTAGGTGTAATTGTAACTTAGGTTATGATTTATTTTACAGGTAAATTTGTATTTATTTTAGCTAGGTAGTTATTAAATAGTTATTAACTATTTAATAGCTATTGTACCTAGTTAAAATAAATACAAAGTTGCCTGTAAAATAAATATAAATCCTAAAATAGCTACAATGTAACTATTAGTTATATTGAAGCTATATTAATAGCTAGTAGGGGGCTTAGATTAGGTGTAATTAGTTTAAAATTATTGTAATATTTTATTATTTTTTGTAATTTAGTGTTTGTTTGTATTTTGGTACTTGTATGATGGATGGAAGACCTCTTCTTGCCCAGCTTGGATGAAGACTTCTGCCGGTCTGGATGTCCTCTTCTGCCCCATCGGATGAAGACTTCGGCCCGGCTGGGTGAACACGACTCAAGGTAGGGAGATCTTCAGGGGGGTAGTGTTAGGTTTATTTAAGGGGGGTTTGGGTTAGAGTAGGGGTATGTGGGTGGTGGGTTGTAATGTGGGGGGGGGGGATTGTGTTTTTTTTTTTACAGGCAAAAGAGCTGTTTTCTTTGGGGCATGCCCCGCAAAGGGCCCTGTTCAGGGCTGGTAAGGTAATAGAGCTGTTAACTTTTGTAATTTAGTATAGGGTAGGGCATTTTTTTTATTTTGGGGGGCTTTGTTATTTTATTAGGGGGCTTAGATTAGGTGTAATTAGTTTAAAATTCTTGTAATATTTTTTTATTTTTTGTAATTTAGTGTTTGTTTTTTTTTGTAATTTAGTGGGGGGGTTTTGTACTTTAGTTTATTTAATTGTAGATAATTGTAGGTACTTGTAGTTAATTTATTTAATGACAGTGTAGTGTTAAGTTTAATTGTAACTTAGGTTAGGATTTATTTTACAGGTAATTTTGTAATTATTTTAACTAGGTAGCTATTAATTAGTCAATAACTATTTAATAGCTTTTGTACCTAGTTAAAATAAATACAAAGTTGCCTGTAAAATAAATATAAATGCTAAAATAGCTACAATGTAACTATTAGTTATATTGCAGCTATATTAGGGTTTATTTTACAGGTAAGTATTTTGTTTTAAATATGATTCATTTATTTAGTTAATTTAATGATAGTGTAATGTTAGGTGTTAGTGTAACTTAGGTTAGGATTTATTTTACAGGTAAATTTGTATTTATTTTAGCTAGGTAGTTATTAAATAGTTAATAACTATTTAATAACTATTGTACCTAGTTAAAATAAATACAAAGTTGCCTGTAAAATAAAAATAAATCCGAAACGAATTTATTCAAATTTTGCCGAATCAGATTCGATCCGAAACGAAATTCTAAAAGTCCGAATCGATCCGAAACGAAAACTAACCGAATTTTTTAGCGGTGCACATGTCTAATTTATATATTATTGAGTGGAAACAAATTAAGTGCAACACAGTTGCCTTTGACATAAAGATAGGAGTATTAAAATACCAATTAATGTGAAGACATATATAAGTATATCTCATATCTAAATTGTCTATGCTGAAGAGGAAAATACATGCAGACATTTGACAATTACTAATGCTTTACATTATACATGTAATTCATTTGAAGGAGTGATCCAGATCTTATGATCATATATATCTTCTCCAAAAGGTGAAGGTACATATTATAGGCACATATAAAAGGCACATATCCAAAGGTATATTCTTAACAAAATCAGCATATTACACATTAAAACTGCATATTACATATTAAGAGAAAATATAATACACAATACACAGCTAAGCTAGTGTCATAAAATAAGGACTCAGGGAATACTAGACACAAAAAAGAAGGGAGATTATTATCTCCAAAGAAAAAATTGCAGCAATGGACAGAAAGGAACTTTTAAAGGAAAAAAGGAAAACCAATGATAAATTTGAAGGCGTATCATTTATAACTCTATACAGCCAACAATGCTATCAAATCTGCAATATCTTGAGAAAACATTTTTCAATGCTCAAAGCAGATGATGGTTTAGCTGATGCAATACCAAAAGGTTGCAGGTATGCCTTTAGGAAAGGGAGAAGTATAGGCAATATATTAGCACCCACACAGCTTAGATCTGAACCACAGGCTACCACTTCATCATGGCTTAAATTTAAGGGTACATACAAATGTAGCTATGCACATTGTACAGCTTGTGTATATTTGCAGCAGGGGGAAGGCTTTTCTATTACAGCAACAGGAGAGAAATGCAATCATTTTTCCTGTCTCAATTGCAGATCTTGCTATGTAATTTATCTGATTACTTGTATCACATGTGGGATCCAATATACAGGACTCACCACGAGAGAGACGAGAGAGAGGATCAGAGAACATCTGACTAATATAAAGGCTGGCAAACTAACAACGCCCTTAGTGCAACACTTTAAGGTGGTTCATGGTAGTAGTGTACATTCACTCAGATGGACCATTATTGAGCTAGTAAGGTGCAAATCCAGAGGAGGAGACAGGGACAAATTGCTGTCCAAAAGGGAAGCATACTGGATACACAGGCTCAGAACAAGAATTCCTTATGGATTAAACTCAGATTTTGATTTTATTAATTTCTGGGAGTAAGGATTTCTGAGTCTGTGTGTCTAGTATTCCCTGAGTCCTTATTTTATGACACTAGCTTAGTTGTGTATTGTGTATTATCTTTTCTCTTAATATGTAATATGCCGTTTTAATGTGTAATATGCTGATTTTGTTAAGAATATACCTTTGGATATGTGCCTTTTATATGTGCCTATAATATGTACCTTCACCTTTTGGAGAAGATATATATGATCATAAGATCTGGATCACTCCTTATAAAGTGGGGCATTTTGTAAGGTACCTTCACTTGGCAGATACAGGGTTAATGTTTTAAGAGTTAATGGACCTGTGATAAGTATCTTGAGACTGTAATTACATGTGTATTGATATTGATATTAACATTTTTGTTGCTGGATGTAGGCAGCTGTATATTTTTTATCTGTCCTCATATTGTTCCATTCTGTTTTTTCAGGTAAACATTTTTCAGTTACTACGGAAACCGGCGGACCTGCGCAGTGTTGTGTGCAGGACGCCAGGGACACTTCCGGTAGTTATGTGGTGATGGTGGTGGGTAATGTATAAATTGTATTATACTTGTGTTTGCTTTTAATGGTCTGAGGACGGGGCTAACAACCCCGAAATGTCACTTATGTATTATTAAATACTTAATATAAGTCCCGGCGAGTGCGCACCTATTTTTTCATGTATGTAATTTTTTTGATTGCACCCCGGGCAGCTATAACAAGGAAAAGTGAGTGCATTGCCCCCCACACAGTTTATATATATATATATATATATATATATATATATATATATATATATATGTATTAATTAAGAAAAAATGGAAGATGGGTTAATCCAGCACAGACTAATAAAACACAAATAACCAATATATAAATTGCTGTGAAAAATCACAGGGAGCCGCCAGGTCAGATTAAGGAGAAAACAAAGCTATTTATTGAAACATAATTAATAAGAAATAAAAAAACCTAAAGATATAAGTATCATTAACATCAAAAGTATATGTGAGTGATCCTAAAAAACCTAAGGAAAAACAATGGCCATGTATATTGTACCGGTATACTTGAGCTCAATACCACTAAGTCTAGACTAGGACTATAAACATCACATTTATCATGAGGAACAAAAGTAAAGCACAAAAAATGACATAAACAAACATGCAGAGAAAATCATCAGCATAGCAATCAGCATCAAGTGTTAATAAGTCCTGAAAGCATACTTTAACCCCTTAATGACCACAGCACTTTTCCATTTTCTGTCCGTTTGGGACCAAGGCTATTTTTACATTTTTGCGGTGTTTGTGTTTAGCTGTAATTTTCTTCTTACTCATTTACTGTACCCACACATATTATATACCGTTTTTCTCGCCACTAAATGGACTTTCTAAAAATACCATTATTTTCATCATATCTTATAATTTACTATAAAAAAAATTATAAAATATGAGGAAAAATTGAAAAAAACACACTTTTTCTAACTTTGACCCCCAAAATCTGTTACATATCTACAACCACCAAAAAACACCCATGCTAAATAGTTTCTATATTTTGTCCTGAGTTTAGAAATACCCAATGTTTACATGTTCTTTGCTTTTTTTGCAAGTTATAGGGCCATAAATACAAGTAGCACTTTGCTATTTCCAAACCACTTTTTTCCAAAATTAGCGCTAGTTACATTAGAACACTAATATCTTTCAGGAATCCCTGAATATCCCTTGACATGTATATATTTTTTTTTAGTAGACATCCCAAAGTATTGATCTAGGCCAATTTTGGTATATTTCATACCACCATTTCACCGCCAAATGTGATCAAATACAAAAAATTGTTCACTTTTTCATAAATTTTTTCACAAACTTTCAGTTTCTCACTGAAATTATTTACAAACAACTTGTGCAATTATGGCATAAATTGTTGTAAATTCTTCTCTGGGATCCCCTTTGTTCAGAAATAGCAGACATATATGGCTTTGGTGTTGCTTTTTGGTAATTAGAAGGCCGCTAAATGCCATTGCGCACCACAAGTGTATTATGCCCAGCAGTTAAGGGGTTAATTAGGGAGCTTTTAGGGAGCTTGTAGGGTTAATTTTAGCTTTAGTGTAGTATAGTAGACAACCCCAAGTATTGATCTAGGCACATTTTAGTATATTTTATGAAACCATTTCACCGCCAAATGCGATCAAATTAAAAAAAACTTTAAAATTTTCACAATTTTAGGTTTCTCACTGAAATCATTTACAAACAGCTTGTGCAAATGGTTGTAAATCCTTCTCTGGGATCCCCTTTGTTCAGAAATAGCAGCCATATATGGCTTTGGCATTGCTTTCTGGTAATTAGAAGGCCGCTAAATCCTGCTGCGCCTCACACGTGTATTATGGCTAGCAGTGAAGGGGTTAATTAGGGAGTTTGTAGGGAGCTTGCAGGGTTAATTTTAGCTTTAGTGTAGAGATCAGCCTCCCACCTGACACATCCCACCCCCTGATCCCTCCCAAACAGCTCCCTTCCCTCCCCCACCCCACAATTGTCCCCGCCATCTTAAGTACTGGCAGAAAGTCTGCCAGTACTAAAATAAAAGGGTTTTAAAAAAAAATAATAATTTTTTTTAGCATATTTACATATGCTACTGTGTAGGATCCCCCCTTAGCCCCCAACCTCCCTGATCCCCCCAAAACCGCTCTCTAACCCTCCCCAGCCTTATTGGGGGCCATCTTGTCTGCCAGTACCCAGTTTGCAAAAAAAAGTGCTATTTTTTTTTGGGGGGGGGGGGGGGGGGTTCTGTAGTGTAGCTTCCCCCCCACACAGACAAACCCCCACCACCTTGCTGATCGTTTTTTTGTTTTACGTTTTAGGCATTTATTAACATTTTTTATTGTAGCATTTTCTGTAGTGTAGCGGTTCCCACCCGCTCCCTCCCCGTGCACGCGCCCGCCCCCGCCCTCCCGTGCACGCGCGCGCGCCCGTGTGCGCCTCCGGCCATCCCCGCCCATGATCCCGCCCCCCTCCACATCACCAGGGCCATCGATGGCCGCCACCCGCCTCCCGGTCCGGCTCCCACCCACCAACGCAGTGAGCCACCGATCTCCGGTGCAGAGAGGGCCACAGAGTGGCTCTCTCTGCACCGGATGGCTTACAAAGGTTATTGCAGGATGCCTCCATATCGAGGCATCACTGCAATAACCAGAAAGCAGCTGGAAGCGAGCAGGATCGTTTCCAGCTGCTTTCCACACCGAGGACGTGCAGGGTACGTCCTCAGGCGTTAACTGCCTTTTTTTGAGGACGTACCCTGCACGTCCTCGGTCGTTAAGGGGTTAAAGGGACAGTCTAGGCTAAAATAAACTTTCATGATTCAGATAGAGCATGTCATTTTAAACAATTTTCCAATTTACTTTTATCACCAATTTTGCTTTGTTCTCTTGGTATTCTTAGTTGAAAGCTAAACCTATGAGGTTCATGTGCTAATTTCTAAGCCCTTGAAGGCTGCCTCTTATTTGAATGCATGGAGGGCGTTAGTTCATGTGTTTCATATAAATAACATTGTGCTCATGCATGTGAAGTTATTTAAGAGTCAGCACTAAGTGCCTGAAATGCCAGTCTTTCAAAAGATCTGACAATGAGGCAGTCAACAGAAGCTTAGATACAAGGTAATTACAGAGGTTAAAAGTATATTTCTATACTTATTAATTCATACATCTGGAATCATAAACGCCGTCGGATCGCTACACAAACCTTATACCACACTAAACTAGAAGGAGGACTTGGAGTCCCGAATATTTTACTGTATCGTTATGCTACCTTTATGACCAGAATAGTAGACTGGTGTAGACATGCTCATCATAAGGAATGGATAGGTTTAGAAAAAGAACTCGCACAGGGGTGCCAATTTGGGGGTAGATGTTGGCTTACAACAAAATGTGAACGGGGCTGCCCAGAATTCCCATTTTTAGTACGAGAAACGCTTACCGTATGGGGGAAAATCTTGAGAGGATACAAAGCAATCTCTACACCTTATCTCTACACCTTATTCTCCTTTAACACCCTTTTTAGATAATCCCACAACTCCATTCCAGCTCATATCCCATAGCACTGATAATGATAACCCTAATCTTACTCAGGCGATACCCCATCATTTACTCTTACAAAACAGCAAACTAAAACCCAGAGAGAAGGTGGTTGAGATAATGGGACCTGCCCTGCATAATTGGCTTACATATCACCAACTTGCGCACTCCTTCTCAACACATGAAGAGAAACACAATCTGACCCGACCGTTGACTCCATTTGAATCCTTATGTTACCTATCATTTCTGACAACGGGTATCCTCTCCACACCCTATTAACTACTATCGACAAACCGCTCATTTCACCCCCCCCATCCTACACCACTAGCTGGAAGAAGGAGCTTAATGACCAAAAACCACCTAAAATATGGAAAATAATATATAAACAAATGAGCTCCTCTGCCTCCTCTATGAACATAACAGAAATGAACATGAAACTCCTCAGTAGATGGCATTATACCCCAGACAGACTAGGGAAGTTATTCCCAAGTTCTAACACCAACTGCTGGAGAGGATGCACACAGCGAGGCACCTTTACCCACTTATGGTGGTCATGCCCTGTCGCTCAAACATATTGGTCAGACATAAAGAAATAAAGTTGGTGATAGGAACTTCTCTCCCACACACCCCATGGATCTTTCTCTTCAACTTTATCTCTCAGATAACCTGCTCACTAAGACTCAAACTCCTTACTATAATGATTAACACGGCCAAAAGATATATCCCATACTACTGGAAACAATCGACCTTACCAACTTTACAATTTTGGCGTGATAGAGTGTCCACTGCCACAGATTTGGAACAATATCATTATATAAAACTACATAAAACATAGGATTTCTTATCCATCTGTCTGCTTTGGGAGGAATATCTACATTCCTTAAAACCCATTGCTGTTTTAACTACTCATCATTAAGACCCACCACCCTTCCCCTCTCCTTCACTCGTAACAATAATTAATGGGAGATACACATAACATCCTAGACCTCTTTATGAATTTACATTTGTCAACATTCAAACCCTTTTCTTTCATAATTTGCACATAGATTTATAGATTAGTTAATACACAATATTTTGTTGTCATTCACAGCTACATAGATGTTTTTGGATTTGTTCTTTGTTTTGATTGTTTGTAAATTATACTAAGACATGTCAAGTTGTATATATACTGCAGAGTGATTTATCAGACTGAAGCCTTAAGTAATGTTTAATGATGAGTGTCTTTATCATCTCTGAATTACGAGAAGTAATTTTATTTCCTTTTGCACTCTGTTCTGTGACCAGGCTATTGTATAATTTTCTGTATATGATCAAACTGCTTTTATATTGTGTAATGTATACTTCAACTTGATATAATAAAGCTTTTTGAAGAATGTTGGTTATGCAAAACTGGTGAATGGTAAATAAAGAGATTATCTATCTTTTTAAACAATAAGATTTTTGGTGTTTACTATCCCTTTAAAGGACCACTCAATGCAGTAGAATTAAATAACTAACAAGTACATAATAACAAGACAATGATTTAACATTGTCTCTGAATTTTTTTCTGACAAATTTATTTTTTCTCCCATTTTCCGGCACCCTGTATCATGTGACAGACACCAGCCAATCCCAGACTAGTATACCCTGCAAGCTTGTGCACATGCTCAGTAGGATCATGTTCCCCAGAAAGTTTGATAATGGAAGTAAATTGGAAAGTGTCTTAAAACTGCATGATCTTTCTGAATCATAAACATTTATTTTGACTTGAGTGTCCCTTTAAGAAATGTGTTAATCAAACAGTAGCCGAACATGTCTTACAACACAACTCAGCATGAGTTTTTGAACTTTCATATAAAGATTTTTAAGTGCTCCTCCCTAAATGCTCAAATACAACATCCCACAGTAATATATGATATATAAATTGTAGTTAAGAGTACATTGTTCTGCTTTAGTTGAATACCCTGTATATAATAAAAAAAAAACAGATCAGTGTGTAAATTATAAGGTATTAGTAGATTGTACACTGGTAACTATATTGCCATTGCCTTTTGTTATTTGCTAATTGCATGTATTAATGTATCCAGCTTTTTATAAAGTCTTTAACCCACAGTTTTGTTTTTATGCACAAAAAAAAATATGTAACACATTTGATATGAAACAGATGTTGCTGAGGGAATCAATAGCGGTGTCTGCAAATGTGTTATGTCAATTGATATAATACGACAAACAGCTTTCTTATGGAGTAAGGTTCTGTATTTAATTGTTTTACTTTCAAGGTGAAACTTTACCTTTTTTTTTTTTTTTAAATCTGTGAATAATATTGTTGCAGAACAAAATAAATATATTTCTGTCGTTATAACCAATTGGAATTTGAATAGACCTTGGGAATGGCTTTAGTGAAAATCCAATGCTTCCTTTAGGTTACACGGCAACAATTTTTGTTAGGGTGAAGGGCAAATCCTTCCTTTTACAATCATAATAATCCACCATAAATAATACATAATTCCCAGTAATTGCACGGCTGTCTTACAGATGGATTGTGTACTGTTTCCTTTTTTTCATACTCCTAGAGATCTGCTGCAAAAAGCACTTTGTATAAAATATCCCAGGACATAATTACAGTTCCATTGTCATGCTCTCTGGCTAAACCGTCTGGTAACCTTGTGCAGTAACTTTTACACTGAGCACTGATGTTTGCTGCCTTGTGTGTTAGAACAGTCAGCCCTTTATAATATGGGTCTGTTCACGTTCACACCATTCACTTAGCCAGCAACAGTTGTCCAGATTGTTTAATTCATCCCCTCACGTTAATCCAGCAACTGCTGGCTCTAGACAGGTGCAGGGATCAAACATGCTCAGTCACTAAAACATCTGGCCTGGGAGTGATAATAAGCTCTTTTACTGGGCCAGTTGTATGAGAAGTGGGAACTTTTCTTATGTTCAATCACTCAATTAGTTTGTTTTCTTTTTCCACACTTAGAAAACAGATAAATGAAAATGATTTTTTTTTTTTTTTTTGCTTGAAACAAACAAAAATATAATCACAATAGAAACTACAATCAAATGTATTAATGTTGGCATTATTTTATTTTAATATATATACAGGTAGCCCTCAGTTTACGCCGGGGTTAGGTTCCAGAAGGAATGGTTGTAAATCGAAACCGTTGTAAATTGAAACCCAGTTTATAATGTAAGTCAATGGGAAGTGAGGGAGATCGGTTCCAGGCCCCTCTCAAAATTGTCATACGTAACACCTAATACATTATTTTTAAAGCTTTGAAATGAAGACTTTAAATGCTAAACAGCATTATAAACCTAATAAAATAATCACACAACACAGAATATATAATTAAACTAAGTTAAATGAACAAAAACATTTGCTAAACAGCATTATAAACCTAATAAAATAATCACAGAACACAGACTTCACTTGCATTTTTCTGCGAACAGTTCTTTCTATGCATTCCAATCTGGACTGATTTATAGACAGGAAGATCTTGTTCCTTTGAAATCTGCTCAATAGCTCAGGTCTGGTTAAACTGATTAATTTCAGCTTGCTTGGCTTTGCTGCAACACAAGCGGACAGCTCCACCTACTGGCTATTTTAATAAATGCACTGCTTCTCAATGCTTTTCAATAGCAGTCACATGACTGGAAAAAAAGGTTGTTATTCTGAAACGGTGTAAATTGAACCGTTGTAAAACGAGGGCCACCTGTATATATATAAATATTTCAATATTTTTTTTCCCTATAGAAAATATAAAACAAGTATACACATTTTCAAACCAAATAGCACAATGCTTCACAATGACTTCTAACAAAAAAACAAAAAACAAAATTTACGATGCAATATCTCATCTTAAACTCAGACATTACAAAATATAACAGTTTTCCCCACATATTTTGGTGCAATGAACTTGATCCCTGTGTTTTTTTTTCTATTTAGAAGCACTCAACATAAATATTTGTTATAGTAACACAATTGCAGGTGGACCAGAAAAAAAATCAATAATATATACTAAATAAAATTAATATAATAACAATGTTATTAGGAAAGATAATATAGAGCATTGATATATTCATTTTATGGAGCATTCCATGGAAGCCACTTTAATAGTGGCCAGATGTTGGATTAAAATCGCTGTGATATATAACGCAAATGCTAACATGAGAATTCTTAAAGGGACAGTCAACACCAGAATTTTTGTTGTTTTAAAAGATAGATAATCCCTTTATTACCCATTTCCCAGTTTTGCATAACCAACACAGTTATAATAATACACTTTTTACCTCTGTGATTAACTTGTATCTAAGCATCTTCTGACAGCCCCCTGATCACATGACATTTTATTTATTATCTATTGACTTTTATTTTAGCCAATTAGTGCAGTGTCTGCCACAATTCACGGGCGTGCTCACAATGTTATCTATAGGGTTTACCTGAACTAGCTCTCCCCTGCTGTGAAAAGCAAATACAAAGACATGTGATTAGAGGCGGCCTTCAAGGGCTTAGCAATTATCATATGAGCCTTCCTAGGTCTAGATTTCAACTAAGAATACCAAAAGAACAAAGCAAAATTGGTGATAAAAGTAAATTGGAAAGTTGTTTAAAATTACATGCCCTATATGAAACATGAAAGTTTTTTTTGGACTTGACTGTCCCTTTAAATACTAATTGTTATTTAGATTTTCCAAACAACACGATGTAATTGAATTTGTACTGTTTTCTCTCTGCTTTTTTTTATAAGACATTTGCAAACAGAGATGTGTCACTTACGTAATAACAAGAGATAGTTAATATCAGGGAGAAAATGTCTATTAAACTTAACAAATTATGATAAAATAGGAGTCTTTACAAAACCTGCTATATCTCCCATGGTCTTTCACTGTTGCGCAATTTCTTATACCTGTGCTGAGAATGTGCAGCTTTGCCCCCTGCTGTCATGCACCTATCAAATTGGTCTGAGGATGATTTGACTTTACTGCTTTGTTACTCATGGATTGCAGACTTCCATATGCCAGCCTGAACCTACATCCACAGCTTGCTAAATGAAGCTCTTTATCTGCAAGTTACTCACAGAATTTATAACAATCATATCTTATTTTTAAAGATTAAGCATAATTTTCTTGACAGCTCCAAAGTAATAGAAGCAGCCATTACTGGAATTATTTGAAAAAGGCCTTCTCATTCAAAGTAATGGGCCTTATTTTTATTTGTCTAAGGAGCCAATAATACCATAAAAGACATCTAACCGATAGGTTATTACCATAAGTATAATAATGAATTTAAAGGGACATTAAACACTAAGGGGATAATTCATCTGTTTCCGCACGAGCCTTCAGGAGTTAAGAAGCAACAGTCTTAAGACAGCTGCTCCTTAACTCGTCCGCCGCCTCTGAGGCGCCGGACAGCAATCCACACCATCGTATACGATGGGGTTGATTGACACTCCCTGCTAGCTTTAATGACGTGAAATTAATAACCAGCCATTGCAAGTGGCTGGTTATTGCTACCACAAGTTTGCGGTAGCAATTAGCTCTCAAAAAAGTAATCAGAGGTTAGACCTCTTGTTGATTTTTAAAATGTCCTCCAATTGCCCGAAAATAAAATGTGAGCTCCATTTTGGAAAATAAAAAAATGTAGCATCTTTTTTTTAAAAAGAAACTGCACGGAGCAGTTTTTAGGGGTTAAAGTGTACGGGAGTGGGTTGTTAGAAAAAAAAAGGCACTGAAAAGTGCCTTTACATTGCGGTTTTTGGGGAACTGTGTGTTCTCTATAAATATTTATGTATATGCTTATATACATATATATATATATGTGTGTGGTAATATGTGTCTATACACATATAAACACATAAATACTGCCAATTAGGGACAGTTATAAAAATGTTTCTAGAGTTGCAAATGCTGCTGTCAGATGGCTAAAGATAAATGCACATTCCTGAGTTCACCGAGTATTACTCTTTAACAAAGGATATCAAGAGAACAAAGCCAATAAAATGAGAACTAAGAAAAATTGGTAATAGAAGTAAATGGGAAAATTACTTCAAATTTCAACCTCTTATATCAATGTAAGTTTAACTTTACTGTCCCTTTAAATACTTGAATGGTACAGTTAGTTAAAGGATATGGGACAGTTAATTAATACTGTCCATGACTTCTGTTGGGAGAAATTACGCCATTACGTGCAGGTGATGACAGAGGGCTGAGCCTTGGACAGTTCACTCTATAATAGCGGTTATTAGAACGGTGGGGCTGCTGAATGTAATCCACTACCATCTATCTATTAAGAGGGACTATTGTGGACAGTATTAATTAACTGTACCATACCCACACCCTTATATACACAGTGTTGTACATTGAATTAGTAGAGTTTTTGTGTGTTTTAATAAATATTAATATTTGTATACTTACCGTGAAATACTATTTGCCTATTAGTATAAACATTGGCAAGCACATAAATGTGAGTAGTAATTACCTTATATCTTATTACACCTAATTTCATATGAAATTACACTATTGCACATATTTTTCTTTCTTTTGAGAAAAGAGGATTAAACAGATATTTTACCATTGAATATTGCTTTTTTTACACATGGACATTATTATGATATAATTTTTCACTTGTTGAGTGAATATTTGTTTTAAAATCCTAAAATCCCTAATGGTGGTTGAAATTTAATAAAATGAATATTTAAAGCCCAAATGTAAAGGTGATAATTACATTTTCTTTGAAGATGGACTAGGAGTTTTTTTTTTCACATGTAATTAAATAAGTTCACGAATATTTTTTGCAATGACTTTAAATTGATGTAATCAAATTATTAAATGTAATGTTATTTTTTATCTAAAAATTTAAATGACATATGATATATGAAATGTTCTTAAAATCGCTGTCCTTAATCTAAAGCAGTAGCTATACACATATGCCAATAGCATACCATATCACATGCAAATATACATATTAGCACTGACATTTATTATTTCACCAGTCTATTAAGCTGTTATTTCAGTTTCTTCATGCAGACAAATGGTGCAAAGTGTTTTGCCAATTCTTCATCTAATAAATAAGTTACCGATTTCAATGAAACTAGAATGACATTTACTTAGTTGGTATCACACAGGATTTTCATACTACATATCTTTTAAGCTTTGTTATGGTTCTAAATAGCAAAATAGATTTTTTATTTTTTATTTTCAATAATATGAGCTTCAAATTTAACTCTCTCGATAATGTTGAGGATTTGTCCTTGATTGAAGCAAATGACATTGCTAGCATTAGTTTCAGATAGATGATCTTCGAATCCTACTGGATTCAGTTTCAAAATAGTGCACCGCTTCCCTATCTGTGTTGCATATTAGTAACGAAAGCCTGTACAGTAAATCCTCACTGTATGTATGTATGCATCTCAACTTGTTCTTATAAATAGAACTCTATACATACACAGTAGCTTGTAATAGGCAGACAACCGTGGTTTAATAACACGTGTTTCCTTACTCTATTTCGGGCTTTGTAACCGAGGCAGCGTTTCATCACATCGTTACATGTAAAAGGTAATGTCATACAGGCTGACATCATGGACCATAATAGATTTAGAGTTGGCTTAGAGTTCTTGTTCTCTGGAAAGATTTCCGAGAGTAACTTGGACTTCAGAAGCACTGAATATGTGAAAGGAAATATGGGGAATGTTACCCTATTAATAGTAAAAAATGAGAACATTACTGTGAATGAAAATCTAGAAAAATCTATCTATCTATCATCTATTTGTCCGTCTTTCTATCAATCGTCTATCATCATATAGCAAAAAATAAATAAAACATAATTTAATGGTAAAGATTAATTTCCTAATCAAATGTAAAAAGCATGTCAATTCGAAAACCGAACTCCCCAATATTGTATTATTACATATTATTATTAAAATTTGTTGGCTGGGGACATTTATTTTTAGAATTTCTATATACTCTCATATTAAAGAAATGCAACTGAGTTGTGTCATGTTCTTGCTCTGTAAATCTAACAATTTAACTGCAAACCTTAAAAGATATCACACAATAAATTGGCTTACTTATATGTTTCACTGCTTTTTATGTTTGTGAAGGTCTGTCCCTTTCCAGCTGTATGAATTTTTTATTGGTCTAGATTTAGCTTGTGTATACGATCAGGGTCTTCTCTGTGGAGGCAAAATCATGTTCTAAACTCATTGAACCTATATTCAATAGCTATGTTGGTGGGCGTTCCCGGCACTAACATCTATAGTTACGTGAGGTGCGCAATATATAACAGCTAGCACATAAAATGAAAACTGCTTGCAAAGCAGAAAAACAACAATTATAACAGCAGCAACTTCAAAACCCTACTTAAAAATGCATTATGTAGATATTTGTAAGTGTAAAATATTTGAATGTCATAAATAAAATGAAATGGTCTCTGAGGCCTTTCCGTCATGAATGGTGCGACTGACAATGGATGTTCCTTAGCATTCTATATTATCATTAAGATATTTTACCCACACCAAAAGAAAAGCATATTGAAGTTATGAATACTCAGTTGCCCTTGCTTTCATTTTTATTATTTTTAACTTTTTTTTTTCATGTTTTTTTTTTTTTTTTTTTTGGTGGGAGCAGACTTTAAGGGAGTTTTTTCCCATTTATTTTAGTTTGACTAATAAAGACACAACTAATGATAGGGACGCCCTTATAGAGTATTACAAATAGATGGTATTACATACTGTATATATACACAGCATTAATACCAAAACCCAAAGGACTAATGTCACAGTTTGTGAGTGGAAACGTTTGTCGATAGATATAAATCAGAACATCGGGCCCAGGCTGCTCACTATGGTGGGATATGGTGCATGTCCCACAAACATCAATCTGAAATGAATAAGCAAACACAGAGGTGCCACTTGGCCAAGTACAGTCTTAGCAGATTGAAAAATAATAGTAGATAATATATGCACTCATAACTGTAAAGCTTCAAAATGAGGTGCTCAAATAGCAGGCTGGATCCTCACTGTCATCCAGCAGACTGAAACTCCTGCATTTCTCCAAAACTGGATCAAAGCTTTCCAGTCAAATTCCGTCTGGCATAAAGATTTTATGAAATAACAAGCTTTGTTCCAGTGTTGCAGAAATGTGGTAGCTTCAGTCTGCTAGACAACTATGAGGAACCAGCCTGCCATTTGAGCACTTCATTTTGGTGCTTTATAATCGTGAGTGCATATATTATCTACTATCATTTTTCAATCTACTAAGACTTAGCCATGTTTTTGCTAATTTGTTTCATAAAGGTATGAAGGCATTTTAGTGATGCTGGTTTCTTCACAATGGAGATTGTTCTATGCATTGAGTAGTAAATGATTATAAGATAGATGGTGTGCCACTGAGTACAATACACAATTATTCACAACTAGCAGATGTGATAAGGTGCTGGTATATAACTCTTTGGATCTTTGCTCTTAGCCTCACAAGTCTGACTGTAACACTGAATCATTAAATTCTATTGCAGTAACATTGCAACTCAAAAATTGAAGTAGAATTTACTGTACAAGGGGATAAAAGCAAATGTTGGTATAGAATTCAACTGTTAAGATTAAAGAACTCCCTGACAAACACAGAGGGACAAGATTTAGGGACAAGAAATAGCAATTATGATATCCACTATAAAATATTATTTGTAGCACATGTTTTATGTGATAAAAGAAAAAAAAGAAATGACAAGTTCACACAATTAACTTATTTTCTACTCTTCTATCCACAAGTACAAACATCTAAGTATTATGAAATGGTAGGTTAAGTACTCCATAACCCATCCAAGCTTTCTGTCACCAAGAAATAGCAAACATGAATGCCAAGTGAATCTCTTAAAAAGTCTAGTGCCAGAGTCTTCACCAAATGAGCATGACAGTCAGGTAAAGGACATTGTGTCTGTACTTTCAAAATAACAATGATGATGATTATTATTATTATACAAGAGTACTCACTCACTCTTACTAAGTCTATAATATGCACCTCCTGTATATTTGAATCATGACAGTGAAACCTTTAGGAGAACCATTAACCAATCGCCAACTCACACAAAATGGCACAAAATATATATTACAAAGAAGAATATGTAACTGTTAGTCAAAGACTATATCATGCCATGCCAGGTTGTAAAGACATCAACAAGCTAAAATTATATTGATGAAATTCTGGAGAAACAAACCAGAACCAGGATTTAAGTATATAAATGGTCCGCACAATCACAAATTTAATTTGTGTATGGAATAGATATTATGCACTCTGCTGGCCCATATTATGTTTGACAGTTGTGAGTAACCATGCACCATGCATCAAAACCATCTAGGAAGAAAGGGACATGACATACAAAATGCCAAGAGTAAGAAATCATATATATTGTCATTGCACACCTACATTTTCATAACAAATATTACTTCTAAGAACTTCATTAAGATATTGGAAATTCTTAAAACACTTTCAAAAGATATTGTAATAAAGCATTACTATTACTTTGAATCATGAGGAACCTTGATTACCTGTCAAAAATAGATTTTGCAATTTTCTTGAAGTTTCATACCATAATTTTAACACCTTTTTAGAATATTTTTTTATTTACACTTAGTTGTTAATTTAAAAAAAACAAACATATTTTATGATTATATTCCATATATAAATGTATGTTTCATTTAATATGTTTTCATAACAAAATATGTTACTTAATATAAATTTTCCAGTGTGGAGGATGCCAGAGAAAATTGTCCCTGTTTAAGTTACACTGTAGAAAGGACAGCATCCCCCAACATCTTTTGCAGGTTAATTTCTTATTGCCATAGAAACATGAAGGAAATGGAGATTCTTCCTCCTTCTGTTTGTTGGTAGATATCATTAGTGCATGCTCTATGACATTTGTCTAGATAAGGAGGTGTTGCACTACAGAGGAACTCTTTAATTGGTATGGTGGATAATTACATTTGAAATTGGGTTGAAAATCATACAGTAATTATTGTAAAAATAACAAGATAAAAATAATAAACACCTGCATCACTAACAACCAGGGAGAAATGGGCTCGGTTTTTAACAAGTGGTCAGTTATTTTTTTAAGATGCAGGTGATCACCACCATAATGAAGTCATCCAGCTTTCTGACAGTTCTAAACCAGTAATAAAAGGTAGAGCTAGTAGTTGCAGCTGGCATGAAGACATTAAAGGATGGCAGTGGCAATCGGTAAAAGCCAGTGATGGAGAGACACACACAGCTGTTTTATCAATATCATCTCACAGAGTATCACTCATATCTTCTAATAACTTATTCAGATGGATGAGAGATCTTGCATAGGTCTATATAGCAATACATAATACTTCAATTGTAATGGGTTTCTTTAATATTGTAAAAACAAGGTATTACTACCTGCATTACCAGCAGATACTGAAGTTCATGAAGAAAAAGATGCATGCTCCTCTTCTGCACTTTTAGAGACAAACAACAAAACCATCTATTCCAGTTGATACTGGGAGTTTGGATTAGAATGGTAGAGTTTGGATTAGAATGGTATAAGAGAGCACCTATCTCCCCTTATGATTTATTTAGGTGGTCATAACTCCCCTTATTTAAAAGAGGAGAAATACCTCTTTTGAATAAAGTATCATATGCCTCTTCAATATATATACGTGCCTTTAATACCAGTAGGAAACAGTCCAAAACTTTAGAATATATGAATTCTGATCCATTTAATGACTAAAAACTTTCAGTTGCCAGAAGGAGCATGCAGGCAAACATTCTTCCCAACAAATGCACTGCCCTGTTTGCTTGATATACTAACTCTGTCATACTAAAGAAGCTGATACATAGCTAGGAGACTTTGAGTCAACGTATATTTTTCCAGCTTTCCACATTTCTCAGTCCCTGTAACAAACCATTTGCTCAGTATTCAAGCTCTGGGCCTACCATACTGTTCTGCTTCTACTCCTAGATGGAACATCCATTTACTCAACCACTGTACTAGACCCACTCATAAGCTGCCCTTCACCCATCCATCTCTTTCTCTCCTAGGTGCACCAGTCTGGACCTCAACCATTCTCTTTCTCACTGGCAAAACCTCATCATGAGACTCAGTCAATCCCACTCATATCTATTGACCTAGTACAGCCACTGTCAGAAAATAGACCCCACTCACATTATCTCACTGCTCTGCTGCTGCTGTATTTTCTGGCAGTTCCCCCCTCGCTCTCCCTAAAAGACTTTGTCCATAGTCTCATATAGACTGGGATTTGTCCACAATATGAGAAATATAGCAGAATTCATCTTGAAATCCAATGAACTTCAATATAATTGGTGTTTCTTGCTAGTAGATATGCATTAACCAATTGATCTATTGTGCTTTTTCTAGTAGCCCCTACTATATATGAAAAAAATGACGAAAGGTAAATCGTTACTGTATATAAATACCCAACTAGACACCATGGGAAGGGTTAAATCCTGTTAACTGAGTTGATTCCACTAGAGTGGAGGATGGAAGGGAGAAAGTATTAGGCTATGGAGGCCTATACCCAGTGAGTCATTACATCAAGCCTGATGGCAACCTGGTACCCAATGTGAAGATCCAAAATGCCTCTCTTTTTGCTAGAATATGATCTAAGTCACCACCTCTTTTGGATTTCTGAGCTTTTTCAATGGCACACCATGTGAATGTATTTAAATTACCACTGTGGTAAATGCCAAAGTGAGGCACCAAAGGGGTGGATGATCTATTCGTCTTAAAAGAAAAGAAATATTCTCTGATTCTAGTATTGACGTCCTTACACTGGGTATATTCTATTAAGTATGCAACATACTTAGATGTACAGTTCAAACAAGCACCGATGTTATATATTCTGTTTGTAGTCATACTTGAAAATGTTTTTGTGACTTTAGTATAGTTGCAAGGTTTGCATTTGTGATGCCCACATCTGAACATGCCTAGATGTTTAAGCCAGAAGCTACTGGGTTCACTATCGGCTAGATTTAGAGTTTTGTCGGTAAGGACCCGCGTAGCTAACGCCGGCTTTTTTCTGGCCGCACCATAAAAATAATTCTGGTATTGAGAGTCCACATAAAGGCTGCGTTAGGCTCCAAAAAAGGAGCGTAGAGCATATTTAACGCAGCTTCAACTCTCGATACCAGAGTTGCTTACGCAAGCGGCCAGCCTCAAAAACGTGCTCGTGCACGATTCCCCCATAGGAAACAATGGGGCTGTTTGAGCTGAAAAAAAACCTAACACCTGCAAAAAAGCCGCGTTCAGCTCCTAACGCAGCCCCATTGTTTGCTATGCGTAAACACTTCCTACGTCTGCACCTAACACCCTAACATGTACCCCGAGTCTAAACACGCCTAACCTTACACTTATTAACCCCTATTCTGCCGCCCCCGCTATCGCTGACCCCTGCATATTATTATTAACCCCTAATCTACAGCTCCGAACACCGTCGCTACTTACATTATCCCTATGTACCCCTAATCTGCTGCCCCTAACACCGCCGACCCCTATATTATATTTAGTAACCCCTAATCTGCCCCCCACAACGTCGCCGCCAGCTACCTACACTTATTAACCCCTAATCTGCCGACCGCAAAGCGACGCCACCTACGTTATCCTTATGTACCCCTAATCTGCTGCCCTAACATCGCCGACCCCTATATTATATTTATTAACCCCTAATCTGCCCCCCACAACGTCGCCTCCACCTGCCTACACTTATTAACCCCTAATCTGCCGAGCGGACCTGAGCGCTACTATAATAAAGTTATTAACCCCTAATCCGCCTCACTAACCCTATAATAAATAGTATTAACCCCTAATCTGCCCTCCCTAACATCGCCGACACCTAACTTCAATTATTAACCCCTAATCTGCCGACCGGAGCTCACCGCTATTCTAATAAATGTATTAACCCCTAAAGCTAAGTCTAACCCTAAAACTAACACCCCCCTAAGTTAAATATAATTTACATCTAACGAAATTAATTAACTCTTATTAAATAAATTATTCCTATTTAAAGCTAAATACTTACCTTTAAAATAAATCCTAATATAGCTACAATATAAATTATAATTACATTGTAGCTATTTTAGGATTAATATTTATTTTACAGGCAACTTTGTAATTATTTTAACCAGGTACAATAGCTATTAAATAGTTAAGAACTATTTAATAGTTACCTAGTTAAAATAATTACAAAATTACCTGTCAAATAAATCCTAACCTAAGTTACAATTAAACCTAACACTATACTATCATTAAATTAATTAAATAGAATACCTACAATTACCTACAATTAAACCTAACACGACACTATCAATACATTAATTAAATACAATACCTACAAATAACTACAATGAAATAAACTAACTAAAGTACAAAAAATAAAAAAGAACTAAGTTACAAAAAATAAAAAAATATCTACAAACATAAGAAAAATATTACAACAATTTTAAACTAATTACACCTACTCTAAGCCCCCTAATAAAACAACAAAGCCCCCCAAAATAAAAACTGCCCTACCCTATTCTAAATTACTAAAGTTAAAAGCTCTTTTACCTTACCAGCCCTGAACAGGGCCCTTTGCGGGGCATGCCCCAAGAAGTTCAGCTCTTTTGCCTGTAAAAAAAACATACAATACCCCCCCCACATTACAAGCCACCACCCACATACCCCTAATCTAACCCAAACTCCCCTTAAATAAACCTAACACTAAGCCCCTGAAGATCTTCATACCTTGTCTTCACCATACCAGGTTCACCGATCGGTCCTGAAGAGCTCCTCCGATGTCCTGATCCAAGCCCAAGCGGGGGGCTGAAGATGTCCATGATCCGGTAGAAGTCTTCATCCAAGCGGGGCAGAAGAGGTCTTCCATCCGATTGAAGTCTTCATCCAAGCGGGGCAGAAGAGGTCTTCCATCCTATTGAAGTCTTCATCCAGGTGGCATCTTCTATCGACATCCATCTGGAACGGAGCGGCAGCATCCTGAAGACCTCCGACGCGGAACATCCATCCTGGCTGACGACTGAACGACGAATGACGGTTCCTTTAAATGACGTCATCCAAGATGGCGTCCCTCGAATTCCGATTGGCTGATAGGATTCTATCAGCCAATCGGAATTAAGGTAGGAATATTCTGATTGGCTGATGGAATCAGCCAATCAGAATCAAGTTCAATCCGATTGGCTGATCCAATCAGCCAATCAGATTGAGCTTGCATTCTATTGGCTGTTCCGATCAGCCAATAGAATGCGAGCTAAATCTGATTGGCTGATTCCATCAGCCAATCAGAATATTCCTACCTTAATTCCGATTGGCTGATAGAATCCTATCAGCCAATCGGAATTCGAGGAACGCCATCTTGGATGACGTCATTTAAACGAACCATCATTCGTCGTTCAGTCGTCGGCCAGGATGGATGTTCCGCGTTGGAGGTCTTCAGGATGCTGCCGCTCCGTTCCAGATGGATGTCGATAGAAGATGCCGCCTGGATGAAGACTTCAATCGGATGGAAGACCTCTTCTGCCCCGCTTGGATGAAGACTTCAATCGGATGGAAGACCTCTTCTGCCCCGCTTGGATGAAGACTTCTACCGGATCATGGACATCTTCAGCCCCCCGCTTGGGCTTGGATCAGGACATCGGAGGAGCTCTTCAGGACCGATCGGTGAACCTGGTATGGTGAAGACAAGGTAGGAAGATCTTCAGGGGCTTAGTGTTAGGTTTATTTAAGGGGGGTTTGGGTTAGATTAGGGGTATGTGGGTGGTGGGTTGTAATGTTGGGGGGGGGTATTGTATGTTTTTTTTACAGGCAAAAGAGCTGAACTTCTTGGGGCATGCCCCGCAAAGGGCCCTGTTCAGGGCTGGTAAGGTAAAAGAGCTTTTAACTTTAGTAATTTAGAATAGGGTAGGGCAGTTTTTATTTTGGGGGGCTTTGTTGTTTTATTAGGGGGCTTAGAGTAGGTGTAATTAGTTTAAAATTGTTGTAATATTTTTCTTATGTTTGTAGATATTTTTTTATTTTTTGTAACTTAGTTCTTTTTTATTTTTTGTACTTTAGTTAGTTTATTTCATTGTAGTTATTTGTAGGTATTGTATTTAATTAATGTATTGATAGTGTAGTGTTAGGTTTAATTGTAGGTAATTGTAGGTATTTTATTTAATTAATTTAATGATAGTATAGTGTTAGGTTTAATTGTAACTTAGGTTAGGATTTATTTGACAGGTAATTTTGTAATTATTTTAACTAGGTAACTATTAAATAGTTCTTAACTATTTAATAGCTATTGTACCTGGTTAAAATAATTACAAAGTTGCCTGTAAAATAAATATTAATCCTAAAATAGCTACAATGTAATTATAATTTATATTGTAGCTATATTAGGGTTTATTTTACAGGTAAGTATTTAGCTTTAAATAGGAATAATTTATTTAATAAGAGTTAATTAATTTCGTTAGATGTATATTATATTTAACTTAGGAGGGTGTTAGTGTTAGGGTTAGACTTAGCTTTAGGGGTTAATACATTTATTAGAATAGCGGTGAGCTCCGGTCGGCAGATTAGGGGTTAATAATTGAAGTTAGGTGTCGGCGATGTTAGGGAGGGCAGATTAGGGGTTAATACTATTTATTATAGGGTTAGTGAGGCGGATTAGGGGTTAATAACTTTATTATAGTAGCGCTCAGGTCCGCTCGGCAGATTAGGGGTTAATAAGTGTAGGCAGGTGGAGGCGACGTTGTGGGGGGCAGATTAGGGGTTAATAAATATAATATAGGGGTCGGCGGTGTTAGGGGCTGCAGATTAGGGGTACATAAGGATAACGTAGGTGGCGGCGCTTTGCGGTCGGCAGATTAGGGGTTAATAAGTGTAGGTAGCTGGCGGCCACATTGTGGGGGGCAGATTAGGGGTTACTAAATATAATATAGGGGTCGGCGGTGTTAGGGGCAGCAGATTAGGGGTACATAAGGATAACGTAGTTGGCGGTCGGCAGATTAGGGGTTAAAAAAATTTAATTGAGTGGCGGCGATGTGGGGGGACCTCGGTTTAGGGGTACATAGATAGTTTATGGGTGTTAGTGTACTTTAGAGTACAGTAGTTAAGAGCTTTATGAACTGGCGTTAGCCCAGAAAGCTCTTTACTGACTTTTTTCCTGCGGCTGGAGTTTTGTCGTTAGAGTTCTAACGCTCACTTCAGCCACGACTCTAAATACCGGAGTTAGAAAAATCCCATTGAAAAGATAGGATACGCAATTTACGTAAGGGGATCTGCGGTATGGAAAAGTCGCAGCTGAAAAGTGAGCGTTAGACCCTTTTTTGACTGACTCCAAATACCAGAGTTAGCCTAAAACCAGCGTTAGGAGCCTCTAACGCTGGTTTTCACGGCTAACGCCAAACTCCAAATCTAGGCCTTAGTGTTTTAGTAAGGTTGTTGACAAAATTGATCCCAATGTGGGGCTTTTTCTGTTGGAGCTTCTAAGACCCATTTTGACTGTGTCTACAAGTTTATGATCTGCAGTTAAGATCGAGAAGTGTTTACGCACTATCTAACAGATTTGAGGGTATTGGGTACTATGTCCAGTCACAAATATGACACTCCAAAAACATCTCTTTGGGATTCTTTGGATTCTAGAAGACTCTCTCTGGATTTAGATTGTACCGCCCACTTAGACTTTTTTATAGCCCTTTGCGAGTATTTTCTTGATCTTAGTCTATGTTCTAACTCAACAACTTGTTTCGAGTAGTCTGCTGGTTTCTCTTTAACCTGGTAAATTACCCTTTTGCTATAGCGAACAGTACATGTTTTGGGTGGCAGCTAGTACTATATAGAAGATAATTGCCTAAAATTTGTTTGCGGTATACTGTGGATTTAATTATCCCATTTACCTGTCCTACCAATGTGAGGTCTAGGAAATTGATCTGCATCGAATTGTGTTCATGAGAAAACCTCAAACCAATCTTATTAATGTTAAAATAATCAATAAAAGGTTGTATGCATTCCTCAGGGTCTGTCCAGATGAAAAGTAAGTCATCAATATACCGCTTGTAAAGGGAAACATAAGACCTACAGGTGTTATTATCTCCAAAGATGTTGAAAAACTCCCACCAGCCAAGAAACAGGTTTGCAAAAGACAGAGCAAATATTGCTCCCATGGCTGTTCCACATCTTTGGAGATAATATATCGCCTCAAATTGAAAAAAGTTATGGGTCAACAGAAATCCCACCACCTTAATGATGAACAAATTGAAGTCTTCAGTGTGATCTGTGAAGTGATCAAGAAAGAAACAAATGGCTTCATTACCTTTGTTATGTGGGATGCTATAGAGATACCGCATCTACCATTAGCCAATAGCCATTTGGATCCTTTGTTCGACTTCACGTTGCTCATCATTTTAAGTACATGTTTTGTGTCCTTAAGGTGGGAAGGGAGAGATAAAACTAAAGATTGGAGAATGGCGTCAAGCCATTGTGACAAATTGCCCAGGAGAGAATCAATTCCGCGTATTATGGGGTGACCCTGGATATTGTGGAAGGATTTGTGGACTTTTGAAAAGTGGTGGAACAGAGGGATTCTGGGATGTTCTTCCAGAAGACAATCTTCTGTTGCAGAATTTAAAAACCCCTGTTTCAAACCATTGTCCAAAATCTGCTTCAGTTCGATTTGAAAGAAGGGAGTTGGATCCCCTTTTAATATTGCATAGTCCTCCTCTTTGCTAAGTTGGCGTTTTCCCTCCAAGATGTAATGATCATGGTCCATGACCACAACCATTCCACCCTTATCAGCTTTTCTAATCACTACATTAGGGTTATCTTGTAGAGATTTTAAAGCCTTCCTTTCTGTAACTAAAATAATTAAAGTACATATTTTTATATTTTGTCTCTATCCCAACTTGTTTTATGTCCCTTTAAGGTTAGGTTATATCCCTTTTTTTTGTTAAAAGTCTATGGCCTAGATTACGAGTTGTGCGTTAGGGTTAAAAGCAGTGTTGGCCGGTACCAACGTTGCTTTTTAACGACCGCTGGTATTATCCCCTTACATCAATTGCATATGCTATATTTTCAATCGGACTTGCATAGCGCCGGTATTACGAGTCTGACCAAAAGTGAGCGGTAGACCCTCTCCTGTCAAGCCTGGTACCGCATTTAAAAGCCAGTAGTTAAGAGTTTTACACTACAACGCCGTAGCATAAAACTCTTAACTAAAGTGCTAAAAAGTACACTAACACCCATAAACTACCTATTAACCCCTAAACCGAGGCCCCCCACATCGCAAACACTAAAATAAATATTTTAACCCCTAATCTGCCGAACCGGACATTGCCACCACTATAATAAATATATTATTTATTATTGAAGTTCAATCCTATTGGCTGATCCAATCAGCCAATTGGATTGAGCTGGCATTCTATTGGCTGTTCCAATCTGCCAATAGAATGCCAGTTCAATCCTATTGGCTGATTTTAGGATTAATTCCGATTGGCTGATAGAATTCTATCAGCCAATCGGAATTGAAGGGAAGCCATCTTGGATGACGTCATTTAAAGGAAACTTCATTCAGTCGTCGGCCGTGGAAAGAAGAGGATGCTCCGCGTTGGATGTCTTGAAGATGGACCCGCTCCGTGCTGGATGGATGAAGATAGAAGATGCCGTCTGGATGAAGACTTCTGCCTGTCTGGAGGACCACTTCTGCCCGGTTGGATGAAGACTTCTGTCCGTCTGGAGGACCACTTCTGCCCAGTTGGGTGAAGATGTCTCCCGATAAGGTGTTCTTCAAGGGGTTAGTGTTAGGTTTTTTTAATTGGGTATTGGGTGGGTTGGTTGTGTGGGTGGTGGGTTTTAATGTTGGGGGGGAATTGTAATTTTTTTTCAGGCAAAAAAGCTGATTACTTTGGGGCAATGCCCCGCAAAAGGCCCTTTTAAGGGCTATTGTAATTTAGTGTAGGGTAGGTTTTTTTATTTTGGGGGGGCTTTTTTTATTTTGTTAGGGGGATTAGATTAGGTGTAATTAGGTTACAAATCTTGCAATTTCTTTATTATTTTCTGTAATTTAGTGTTTGTTTGTTTTTTTGTACTTTAGATAATTTTATTTAATTGTAATTAATTGTATTTAATTTATGTAATTAATTTAATTGTAGTGTAGTGTTAGGTGTAATTGTAACTTAGGTTAGGTTTTATTTTACAGGTAAATTTGTTTTTATTTTAACTAGGTAGTTATTAAATAGCTAATAACTATTTAATACTTATTCTACCTAGTTAAAATAAATTCAAACTTGCCTGTAAAATAAAAATAAACCCTAAGCTAGCTACAATGTAACTATTAGTTATATTGTAGCTAGCTTAGGGTTTATTTTATAGGTAAGTATTTAGTTTTAAATAGGAATCATTAACGGCTAGATTTAGAGTTCTGCGGCCAAAGGGGTGCGTTAGCTATGCATGCTTTTTCCCCCCCGCACCTTTTAAATACCGCTGGTATTTAGAGTTCACAGAATGGCTGCGTTAGGCTCCAAAAAAGGGAGCGTAGAGCATATTTACCGCCACTGCAACTCTCAATACCAGCGTTGCTTACGGAAGCGGCCAGCTTCAAAAACGTGCTCGTGCACAATTCCCCCATAGAAAACAATGGGGCAGTTTGAGCTGAAAAAAAACCTAACACCTGCAAAAAAGCAGCGTTAAGCTCCTAACGCAGCCTCATTGTTTCCAATGGGGAAACACTTCCTAAGTCTGCACCTAACACCATAACATGTAGTCTAAACACCCCTAACCTTACACTTATTAACCTCTAATCTGCCGCCCCCGCTATCGCTGACCCCTGCATATTATTATTAACCCCTAATCTGCCGCTCCGTACACCGCCGCAACCTGCATTATACCTATGTACCCCTAATCTGCTGCCCCTAACACCGCCGACCCCTATATTATATTTATTAACCCCTAATCTGCCGCCCCCACTATCGCTGACCCCTGCATATTATTATTAACCCCTAATCTGCCGCTCCATACACCGCCCCAACCTACGTTATCCCTATGTACCCCTAATCTGCTGCCCCTAACACCGCCGACCCCTATATTATATTTATTAACCCCTAATCTGCCACCCCCAACGTCACCTCCACCTACCTACAATAATTAACCCCTAATCTGCCGACCGGATCTCATGTATTAACCCCTAAAGCTAAGTCTAACCCTAACACTAATACCCCCCTAAGTTAAATATAATTTAAATCTAACGAAATAAATTAACTCTTATTAAATAAATTATTCCTATTTAAAGCTAAATACTTACCTGTAAAATAAACCCTTATATAGGTACAATATAAATTATAATTATATTGTAGCTATTTTAGGATTAATATTTATTTTACAGGCAACTTTGTAATTATTTTAACCAGGTACAATAGCTATTAAATAGTAAATAACTATTTAATAGCTACCTAGTTAAAATAATTGCAAAATTACCTGTAAAATAAATCCTAACCTAAGTTACAATTAAACCTAACACTACACTATCAATAAATAAATTAAATAAACTACCTACAATTATCTACAATTAAACCTAACACTACACTATCAATACATTCATTAAATACAATACCTACAAATAAATACAATGAAATAAAGTACAAAAAATAAAAAAGAACTAAGTTACAAAAAATAAAAAAATATTTACAAACATTAGAAAAATATTACAACAATTTTAAACTAATTACACCTACTCTAAGCCCCATAATAAAATAACAAAGACCCCCAAAATAAAAAAATGCCCTACCCTATTCTAAAATTTAAATAGAAAAGCTCTTTTACCTTACCAGCCCTGAAAAGGGCCCTTTGCGGGGCATGCCCCAAAGAATTCAGCTCTTTTGCCTGTAAAAAAAAACATACAATACCCCCCAACATTACAACCCACCACCCACATACCCCTAATCTAACCCAAACCCCCCTTAAATAAACCTAACACTAAGCCCCTGAAGATCTCCCTACCTTGTCTTCACCACGCCGGGTTCACCGATCGATCCAGAAGAGCCTCCGATGTCTTGATCCAAGCCCAAGTGGGGGGCTGAAGATGTCCATGATCCGGCTGAAGTCCTAATCCAAGCAAGAGCTGAAGAGGTCCATGATCCGACTGAAGTCTTCTATCAAGCGGCATCTTCAATCTTCTTTCTTCCGTATCCATGTAGTTCATCTCGCTGACGCGGAACATCCATCTTCAACGACGACTTCCCGACGAATGACGGTTCCTTTAAGGGACGTCATCCAAGATGGCGTCCCTCGAATTCCAATTGGCTGATAGGATTCTATCAGCCAATCGGAAATAAGGTAGGAAAATTCTGATTGGCTGATGGAATCAGCCAATCAGATTCAAGTTCAATCTGATTGGCTGATCCGATCAGCCAATCAGATTGAGCTCGCATTCTATTGGCTGATCGGATCTAGACTAGGGTTAGACTTAGCTTTAGGGGTTAATACATTTATTAGAGTAGCGGTGAGATCGGCAGATTAGGGGTTAATTATTGTTGGTAGGTGGAGGCGACGTTGGGGGCGGCAGATTAGGGGTTAATAAATATAATATAGGGGTCGGCGGTGTTAGGGGCAGCAGATTAGGGGTACATAGGGATAATGTAGGTGGAGGCGGTGTGCGGTCGGTAGATTAGGGGTTAATAATTGTAGGTAGGTGGCGGCGAAGTTGTGGGCGGCAGATTAGAGGTTAATAAATATTATGTAGGTGTCGGCGATGTTAGGGGCAGCATATTAGGGGTATATAGGGATAACGTAGGTGGCGGCGGTGTACGGAGCGGCAGATTAGGGGTTAAAAAATTTTAATAGAGTGGCGGCGATGTGGGGGGACCTCGGTTTAAGGGTACATAGGTAGTTTATGGGTGTTAGTGTACTTTAGAGCACAGTAGTTAAGAGCTTTATGAACCGGCGTTAGCCCAGAAAGCTCTTAACTACTGACTTTTTTCTGCGGTATGGAAAAGTCGCGGCTGCAAAGTGAGCGTTAGACCCTTTCCTGACTGACTCTAAATACCAGCAGTAGCCCAAAACCAGCGTTAGGAGCCTCTAACGCTGGTTTTGACGGCTAACGCCAAACTCTAAATCTAGCCTAAGTTAATGATAGTAATTTTATTTAGATTTATTTAAATTATATTTAAGTTAGGGGGGGTTAGGGTTAGACTTAGGTTTAGGGGTTAATATGTTTATTATAGTGGTGCGACGTTGGGGGCGGCAGATTAGGGGTTAATAAGTGTAGTTAGGTTGCAGCGACATTGGGGGCAGCAGATTAGGGGTTAATAAATATAATGTAGGTGGTGGCGGTGTCCGGAGCGGCAGATAAGGGGTTAATAATATAATATAGGTGTCAGCGATGTCGGGGGCGGCAGATTAGGGGTTAATAAGTGTAAGATTAGGGGTGTTTAGACTCGGGGTTCATGATAAGGTGTTAGGTGTAGATATAAATGTATTTCCCTATAGGAATCAATGGGGTTGCGTTTGGAGCTTTATGCTGCTTTTTTGCAGGTGTTAGGTTTTTTTCAGCCGGCTCTCCCTGTTGATTCCTATGGGGAAATCATGCACGAGTACGTTTTAACACCTCACCGCTAACGTAAGCAGCGCTGGTATTGAGGTAAGATGTGAAGCAAAATTTTGCTCTTCGCTCACTTTTTTGCGGTTAACGCCGGGTTTGTAAAAATCCGTAATACCAGCGCTGTCTGTAAGTGAGCAGTGAGCATAAACTGCTCGTTAGTACCGCACAGCCTCTGAAGCAAAACTCGTAATCTAGGCGTATTTTAGTATTTTATTGCATAGTGTGATTACAAACTATTTAAATGCATAAATGTTAGTCTACTGTTATGACATCAAAAATGCAATAAGGCTAGCAGAAACGTGTATGTAACCAGAAAGTGTTTTTGTTGATTTTAACATTTACAACCATGTCATCCAAAGAAAAAGAAAAGTATGTGAAGAAAAAAAAACAGTTTTTATACAAACAGATTTGTACATGCGTATGCAATCATAATGTAAAAAAATGATCTTCTATTCCTACTGAGCAAGTGCATTAACCCGACCCACAGGCTGAAGGCAGCTAGTTTCTAGAGCTCCTAGGCCCTAAGGCATTAAAAGTGCATTTTACTGGTATGTAAGCTACCAAAAACCCTACAAAAACTCACACAAATACTCCAGAAGAGATCTGCATTTAGGTAGCTAACTAAGGTGACCAGATCATCACGCAAAACAACGCTAAGAACTGCATAGCCCAAGCGCCAGCCGGCACCTGCTATATGATGACAAACTACAGAAAAACGGACGCCCTGTCCTGGGGCATTGTTTCGGAACTCAAAAGATCACAACCGCCAAACAACCCTTTATGTAAAATTTGACATCGGCTATTTACTTGCATATTGCGGCGTTGGACCCACTCAGCTGCAATTCATGATGCACTCAATGTGCACTCCTATAAGCTGTGACACGAAGGAGCTGGTCATAACCCCATCTTGCCTGCCTCTGATGTCCCGGTGCTTATGCTGCAGATTGGTGATTTGAGTGCGGCTATACACATCTCATTACCGCATCAATCAGGTCAACTGTTATAATACAGTAGCACTTTACCCACTAAACTTTTAAAGCACAGCACTGAAGGCCCCTATAAAGCTAGATATGTATCTGGACGATTTATCATTTGGAAGCTTCCAATTAAGTATCGCTGAGGCCTAACACACACAAGGCATCACAGGCATACAGGCAGACACTAGGCCTGAAGCCTCATAAAACCCATTTAGCAAAGGGGTTCACCAGCATTGCAGCAATAACAATTTAGACCTCCTTCGGGACTATAATCTTTATAAGGGGTCCATTAAACTACAATTTCTTATTCTGTATCTTGCTCACAAAGAGCAAATATTAACATTTATTTTCAATATACCTGGACATTGTGATGCCCAACAAAAGACCAACTAAAGGGGATAAAGGATCCAGCTCTAGGACACTCGGCCACTATCTAAAACCAATGGAGCCACAAGATAAATCACCACCTAACCCACCACCCAATAAACAACATACTAAATCGGCAGTGGTGCTCGCCAGCAAAAGTTTACCTACCAATTACGAAACTAAGGATGACCTTAGCCATCTGACATTCAAACAATAATGCATGAAGTCAGAACACTATATAAGGATCTTCAAAAAGACATTTCAACTCTGAATCACTGGGATTGAAGATGAACAAACAACTACCAACAACAAATATTACCCATCTTATAAAATTTCATCTCAAGACGGTATTAGACAGTCCCTCAACAACAAGATTGAAGACCTAGACAACCGCAGCTGTCGCAACAATTTAAGAATTAGGGGAGTTCCAGAAACTGTCACAGCTACCGCATTGGGGGGCTATCTTCAGGACCTATTCAGGAACATAAAAGGAACTCCAAGCTCTCCTGAAATCCCTATAGAAAGAACCCACAGGGCTCTAAGTGCTAAACCTCCACCTCTAAACCTCCAACCAAAGCCCTTCCACGAGTCATTATTCTCAAACTACTCAATTTCCAAGATAAGGAAGAAATCCTACGCAACTCCAGAGCCAAGCAACCGCTTCACCATGCTGGGCTATCGTTGCAAATTTTCAGTGATCTTAGTCCTACAACCCTACAGAAACGAAGAGCTGTCACATATCACCTCCACCTTGCAATTCCACAAAATCCTTTGCTGCTGGGGATACCCAGTATCCATCATCACCATGAGAGATAATAAAACAGCAATCTACCACACAGACAGAAGAAGACCTTGAAAAATTTGAACAACTCTCTATTAAAATTACACCACCTCCTGTGAACCAAAGCCTTCCTACTTCAGACAGACTTCAAAGGGAAGCTACAGAAAACACATCAAGCACCAACTCTCCAGATCCGTAAGATGCCTCACAGACTACCATCATGGGAGAGATTGCCTTACTTCAAGATCAGGTAAGACATAACACCCTCTTCACAAAGAGATTACATTTTACACTTTTGCATTGCTCCCCCTCCGGGGGGATTAGCCCTATGTATGTAATAGACTGTTAGACTGTAAAACAGAATTGGGAACTCTCCTGTTTAACTTTGCTTACTTCTCTGAAATTGAACTTTTTTTTTTATTGAGGTTTAGTTGAAGGCATACATAGATCAGAATAACAAATTCTTATGTCACATGAGATAAGGCTTCAATGTTACAGGTATAATAAAATAAACATGAGAGAGACATATAGCCAACAATTTGCAGAGCTTGCAAACATTATATAGATGGGATGCTAATCTTTCAGGAACCTTCAACATGACACAATAGGTTACTCTTGGACCATCAAAGGCAACAGGAAATAAGAAAGCGAAAGAAGGAAATTGTAACCAAGGAGACCACATGTGGATCTCATTAATAAACCTCGATTTTATAAAGTTTTACAACATGCTTATATAATTTTTGTAACTTGCAGTAACTGGTATCTGTTAAAACAAAAGAATTTAACAATTGGTACTTTAAATGAATGCTTTATATCACGCACAACAAATAAGCATGGAACATTTTTCTTGTAACTCAATAGGCCGCTGTTGGGCCAAACTGAAAAATAAACTCAAGGTAGAAAAGAGAAATTATTTTAGTATGTTGATGTTAATGTTGAAAATTATACTAAGGGTTGTGGTATAGGTAAGAAAAGCCGCGTATTTAGTTCCCCTTAAGAAGGGGACACGTTAGAGAGATATTGGGGGGGGGGGGGTGAGTATATATATGTAGTAGGATATATAAGCAATATTACTGTATATAATAGCACATGGGCATATGGGATCCTGGGGAGATGTTAAACCGAAAGGCCAATAAAGTCTAGTAAGCTACTTGGAATGGATGAGCACATCAGAAGATGATATATTATTATTGTTGTGGAGGGGGAGAGGTGATTGTAAAAGCATAGTAGATACTTTATAGGCTAATAATATGTTAGGCTGATGTTATACCTAGTGCCAGGGAACTTCAAGTTCAATACTAACAAAGATGGTATAACTTAAGAAGCTGATTCAAAATATTGCGTAAAATAAGATCATAAGTAAGTATAGCAATACCGGTCCAGCCCGTATCACATAATGGAGCTATATATCTCAAAATATCTATGTCTTCCCTAGCAAATTATGAATCAGCACACTGCATCTCATAGTAAGATAGCAAGACCCTCAGCAAGGTACCCAACCCAAACAGCTATGGCTATAATAAACCCACTGCTTTGTCATGAGATATGTTACACAAGCCACTCAAGTGGTCAATTTGTATTAAAATGTGGTAAATTATCTGAAGCACGCAAACCATGGGTAGAAACAGAAGTGGAATATAGGAGCCAGGATGGGATTTTTATAGTATAAGTGTTTCTATCTATGAAAGACTACACTTAGGTTGCTACCCGGACCCTATGACTCAAGTTATAATGGAAACTAACGGCATTCTCAGTAAGAATTAGCTAATAACAATAGGAGGAACAGTAGTGTAAGAAGGGTGATAAACAATTATACCTTATAGAACAGCTATAGCACTGTACTTACTAAATGTTTAGGCGGAGCCTCGGCCACTGGCTACGCCTGCGCTGTAGGAAAATAAAACTCAGCACTCAAAGTGTTATGTCCCCAAATGAATCATGATAAATGCATACTTGGATATGAGAAAAAAGAATGTCTCACCTAAACGTTGAGCATACCCATAGAAAACAAAATATCACTTCACATATAAAATAGAGCATATTATTGATATTAATCTGAGACTTTTCCTGGTGGATTAATGGTAAACAACAACTTCATTATTTAACTAGGATTGTAAAGACACAATATAAATGTAAGATAATACAGTCAGCCATGATAACGTTACTTTGAGTCAGTCCAGGAGACAAGATGCACATAAGTCACTAACACACCAGCTCTAGATAGTATGCTAAGAGACCCTAAAACCTTAGTAGAATAAACAATGAATATATAGAGGCAGAGGAACGGTATTTATATAGGTATTACCATGCCCTATAGTGAACTTAACCATAGAACAGTCTGGCAAGATATAAACATGGCTGTCCCAGAAAATATTCCCGCTGCAGAGGCCTAGTCGGGAGTGTATGGACGAACCAATACCGGCCCTATGAGGAGGAGGTGTATGTCTATGCAGCGCTAGTTTTTGAGCCGAAATGGCCACAAAGTCAATCAGCACTCTCATCTGACCCGAACTGTAATGTAGAGCAGGCAGAATAAGGAATGTAGAAGTGTCTAGGGTCCAGAGATCATGTCCCAATGCTAATTTAGCAAACTGTGCGGTGTGGGTCGGCATCAGCACTCTGGTGTCCGTGTCTATGGCTCTCTCAGCACTGAATACTTCGCTGTTGTCACTGAGATAAGCTCCGGGGAGGTAGGAGACTAGTCTGGCATGGTTAGACGTAGTACCAACTGTCGGACCTTTTAGCCATGGGCCAGTAGCGTGGTCTGTGTCTTGTAATATGAAGAAGTGTTGGCAGGTTAGTCTGCAGATGGGAGCTATGCGGTGATAAGTGTCCATCATCGGTGTCTCTTCTAAGTCGCTGCAGAGCACATCCAGCAGTGGATCGTGTAATGCAGAGATGAAATCCAGCTCTCTATCCGCATCTCACTTCTCTGTAGGGCAATGAGGTAAATCCCGGTGCAAAGAGAAAAGAGGGCGACTGCTGTGCGATACTGATGTCTGCCGCGCACTTCTCCTGGCAGGCAGCTAGAACAGCCGGAGCTGCAGAGCGCATCCAGCAGTGGATCGTATAATGCAGAGATGAAATCCAGCTCTCTATCCGCATCTCACTTCTCTGTAGGGCAATGAGGTAAATCCCGGTGCAAAGAGAAAAGAGGGCGACTGCTGTGCGATACTGATGTCTGCCACGCACTTCTCCTGGCAGGCAGCTAGAACAGCCGGAGCAGTAGTGTAGATAGCGGGAGTTCTAAAAGCCTCAGCTACTGCCTCCAAAAGAGAGTCATTGTGCCGGTCCAGCAGATCCTTTAGCTGAGTTAGAAAGAGCACGGCCATGCTTTCATGCACTGGTGTCTCTATGGGAGGTTGAGAGCGGGGGCTGAAAAAAGTTAGATTTTTAGTGCTGCAAGGGTCCTCCAACAGTACCCAAAAGGTAGTTTTCAATGTGAATCCATAAAATAAAGACATAAGTGGATGTTATCGATAGTATAATCTGCTAAAATCATGGTATATATTAGGAGCTCTCAAGATATGCGTCCTGCTTCTGTGGTAGTTGGCTCCGCCCCCTGAAATTGAACTTTTTTAAGTATTCGAGTGGCTTCAAGAAACACCTAAGGACATTATACAAAGACTATGCTCTTTAAGCACCTTGCAAGCCAATAGGTTAATATTACTATCGCTTAGACAGCTGAATTCACAAAGGTAGAAAGATATATTACATATAATTATTCACACTAAACTCTGTTTTACCAAAATAAAAGTTACCTCCTTAAATGTTCGTTTACAAAAGGTCCACATTTGACTCCTAGTATAGCTTAAGAAGAAATTCCCATGATTACCACAGATTATACAGTCTGTTTAAACACTTATAATCATCGGAAAAGTTTTACCTAGTTTATTATATTTGTTTTACCATTATTGTCGAACTTTCATAGAGTATATTGTTTTTATTGTTCACTCTGAAACTTGTAATGTTTACATGTTATTCACAAATTTGATTCCCGGACATGGTACTCAACAACATATTCCACTCTTTAACGAGCGCCACGCACAGTTACTTAAGATTACATTGAAACAACAGAATTAACACTACAATATTGCATAATATTGTATTATTATTATCAGTTATTTGTAGAGCGCCAGCAGATTCCGCAGTGCTAGTTTGCTTACATCCCAGAACTGAATGATTGAGACTTTCCCTTTTATCTGGATATTTATCCCATACATCTATATATTGCACTATTGCCACGGGGACACACCCTCAGTGTCCTACCCTCACCTTATAAGTACCCGACCCTTTAACCCTAATATCCTAATACAAATCTTTCAACACCCTTCCCTTTAAATAACCCTTTCACTACCCCTTCCTTGACACCCTTTATCCTTAATCTCCTCTTTAATTATTCTTAACCTCCATTATAAACCCAAACCCATATTAAAAGTGCTACAGTATCCTTACGACCCTATTTAACCAATCCAATTACAACTCTAACAAGATAATATTTAGTCCAATCATCAGAGCTTATACCACTTATAATAATCCACCTACTTCTAAGCACTTAGCTTATTGTGACTGCACAAAGCCCAAAAAATTAAACTCTAGACTCGCCTCGCATCAGTAACTACTATACGTTAGCAAATTCCCAATCATGCCGTCTAAATTAAACAACCACCAAGACCACATCATAACTATAGCTACTATAAATGTAAAAGGTCTTAACAGCCCCTGAAAAAGATCGATCGCAACAAGGGAATTATCCAAACTCAACCACTCAATAATATTCATACAAGACACACCTCCAAAAAAGAAAAGAGCCAAAATAGAAAATACCTATATGTTCACATCAAGTACGAAAAGGAAAAATGGGGTGAGGCTTATGTCCCTACAACCTACAAAAGTGATTAACGACCCAGAGAGCCGTTACAGTATATACTAGTCGTGGGCCTGCTTTTTGGCAGACCTATAACTCTTTTAAACATATACACCCCCAAAAAATATAAAAAAAATATAAAAATATAGCAATTAATTCTAGATAACAAGGTAGGGACAGTGCTGTTGGGGGGAGATTTTAACTTTCCACTCAACCCACAATTAGACACATCCAATGGTCTAGTGTACCTAAAAACACACTAAAATCGGCTACAAATACCCTAGCGGAAATAAACCTTCATGACATATGGCGTACCTTAAATCCCAAAACAAAGGATTAAAAGTATTCCTCTAACGTTCAAAAAAAATATTCCTGCATTGATTATGTTTTTACTGATTCTATTGGACTAACAACATTGACCAAAAGCAAAATAGGTGCAATTACTTGGTCTGACCATGCACCAGTAACATGCACACTTCTTTAGCAAGAAACCCCACTTACAGAATTTACCTGGAGACTAGATGATCATTTAGTTATAGACCTATTACTTGTAGATACAATAGGCAAATCAATTTTGGAATTCTTCACTCATAACAGACACACCGACACATCCAGTGCCAACAATTGGAAGGCACATAAGTGTGTCATCAGAGGCAAATTAATCAAACTTAGAGCCAAAAAACTGATAGAAAAGAGAACAAAATACGAAAATTTACATTCCAATTTACAGCAATTGGAACAAAGACATAAGCGAGAACCTCATAATCCTACACTCGCATCTTCGCTAACACCAGCAAGAAAAGAATTGAGAGACTTCCTAACAGAAGAATCTCAAAACAAGCCTTATACCTTAGTCAGCTATTCTACAATCAAGGTAATAAACCAGGCAAGTTACTTGCCAGATCCATTCAGTGTAAAAAATACAAATCCTGCATACACTCCCTCAAGTCTACAAATGCAGGGGAAATAAAAGACAGTAAAAATATTGCAAATGCATTTATTTAGTCAATATTACCAATCATTATACAACTTAAAAAATAGCTCATCACCTCACTTGACATCACAGACTATTACTAAACAGTATCTCATATCAGACTATTTATCTGACTGTAACATATCTCAGCCTAATGTCACTATCCCTTTAAGACTGCCTTCCCTGATTCTGACACTCATGCTGGTTTTGGGCAGTATTTGCATTCAGCTTGTCTGCCTGATTAATCATTAATGCACCCGATTCCCTCAGCCTCTTTTTAAGCCTTCTTAGGTCTAATGTGCTTTGCATTAACTTTGAAGTTGTGTTCCTGAAAACAACTGAGGTCTGTGGCTGATCCTGCATGAATTCTACCAACTTATTCAAGCTTCAGCTTTCCCTATTTCCTCTGCTTAAAATCATCAAATCGCAAGTATCCAAATAATTCCATTTTGTTACCTGGACAGTGGATACTGCTACTTAACAAACTCTGAACTTTATTATAAATCAAGTATACTTTTGGTTATCATTACTCTCTAATTATTACAACCGCATCTTACTCAGAACTTTATAACTATTCTCTGCTGCAAGTTGTCATAGCTGAAATATCCTTCTACAAATATGTTATGTTAACATATTCAGAACTCTGCATCTATGTGTTCAGTTAAAAGCTTTCATGTGATTCTCCAATATATGCACAAACAGTAAATAATGCCTAAAATTTGCAACTTGTCTATCACCTGTGCTGCTCTGCTTAATTCTGATATTTTACAGCTCTATATAATATTATGTACTGTGAACCTGCTACAAACCTTAGTTTGCATCTAAGTGTCAATCTTCTACCAGTTTATTCTGAAGCCTGAACATTCCACATTGCTATATTTTTCTCTCATTGAATCCTGCAGCTACTCCTATTAACTAACTATAAGTCACAGTGAAGCCAGAATATATTGTACACAAATGTTGCACTCTCCATGAATTCTAAAATAACTTATAGCAACTATGAATCACAGAATATCATCTATCCACATCCAGGATACTCTTCCCCAGGTCAGGGATCGGTGTCTTCAAATCCCTACCACTGCCCCATGGGTCTGTGTCCTGAGCGCATGTACCCCGGAACATTACAGAAAGTTAATGCCTAAAAAAGCATTCCGCAGTGCTAGTGGATGCACCGGCCCTCTATGGAAAATAAAAAATTACAAGCTATCTCAGACCCAAGCTATCCCTAAAGGAAAAACAAAAGATTTAAAGACACAGCACTCCCATTCTACAGTAAACTCTACTCATGTTCGTGGTTACCATTTTGGTGAAACTGATCCTGAATCTGACTATGAAAATGAAGAGGATGTATCCATAGATTCAGCAAGAAAAAAAATCAGCTCTTTAACCCCTTAATGACAGAGGACGTACCAGGTACGTCATAGAAAAACATTCCCTTAATGACAATTGACGTACCTGGTACGTCCTCTGTTGTTAGAAGCGCTGGAAGCGATCATGATCGTTTCCAGCTGCTTACAAGGGATTGTAGTGATGCCTCAATATTGAGGCATCACTGCAATCCCTTATTTTACCCACCGATGCAGAAAGGGCCACTCTAAGGGCCAAAATAAGACTGGAAGAAACAGAAAAAAATATAACCAACGCAGATGCCTGGGGATCTTCTTTGAGTAGTAAGGGATCTGGGAGGGGGAGGGATGTAGATTATTAAGGGGGGCCAGCTACACTACAGAAAACATATTTTTATCTAAAAAGTAAAAAAAAAAACTATTTTGGGGGCAAATTGGGTACTGGCAGACAGCTGCCAGTACCCAAGATGGCGGCAAATAGGTAGAGGGGGAGGGTTAGAGAGATGTATGGGGGGATCAGGGAGGTTGTGGGGTAAGGGGGGATGCAGACTGCAGTTCAGATAAAGTATATCAGAATGCGCCAAAGAATCCTACCACACAAGCTTTTCTTAATATAGGCGAGATCTCCCAACCAGATCTCTAAGAAATAAGGAAAAAATGTGCCACAAGAAAAGCGCTACACTCCCTGTTGGGGTGAGTGTTGCTTGAGGTGGTGTCCATGCTATGTATCAACGTATATAAATACAATAATATGTGTGGAGAAAAATATATATATAAATAAGGATAAAAATGAAGATGTATCAGTAAAAGTATTTAATTCTGAATAAAAAAAACTATTAAAACATATTTAGTATACAACAAAGGACACAATAGTGATTAATATACAGTTCACAATTATCAGTACAATATCAATAAAATTATATAAAAGTTGGTTATGTTTAACAACAATTCGGCGTTTGTTAAAAGATGGTATAAGTTAGCTAACAGACAAATTAGAGTAAGCAAAGATATTAGTCTATTGCCTTAAATGCTGATCTTAATAAGTGAGAAGTGTTCCTTAAATAAGTAAATGTAGATTTGTGCATATAATGTCCCAAAATGAAGACTCCAAAATTATCCAATGTGCACTCCTAAGTAATATGATGTCCAATATAAACGTGAAAGTCCTTGTCCTGCACGATGTACACAATGTGTGGAGGTGAAAAAGGTGATTAAAAGTGATTAAAAATAATACAAAATTCAAAAATGTGTTGAAAAAATGTGTTGAAAAAACAGGTGTACACCTAAAAATATAAAAATATAAAAATATTAAAACTGTAAAATATCTTGTGAAAAAATGTGATTCAAAAAAGTATTTCGAAAAAGTGACTGAGTTGCTTGGTAAAATAATATAATGTCCCTAGACGTTGTTTGTTTCAAATTAAGTAAATTCCAAAACAATTTCTATGATGAGTAGATAATTCCTGAGTGACCTAAGGAAAAAAAGAAAAATACATAGTGCAATAATGCCTCTATACAGTGCTGGTGATAAGTGTTTAGCTTACCTAGTGCTCCTGAGCCGTTTATACCAGTTTTTCTACGCGCTTCGGTCTTGTGAAAGACCTTTCTCAAGACTGGTATCGGCTCCATCTGTTGCTGCCCTTTTTATTAACCTAATTGGCCAATAGTACCTTTTGAAAATTGCGCCGAAAATTTTCGCTAGTAATTTTCGCGCCAAATGTTATGTCCCGTATGTTTGGCCTTTAGTTTTGACCTGGAACAATAATACTGGGTGATGTGTCCTTGCGAGGTGTATTGACATACTACTTAGGTCCATATTTCCTATAGTGGGCTAACCGGAAGTGCGTTGCGGCTATCATACGCACTTCCGGTATTGCGCTGTGTATCTAGGCTGAATTAGAATAGCGGTTAGATAGAACATGTGGTGTCTGGGCTGGATTAGAATTGCGGTGAAGTAGAAAATAGACAGGTGGTATTACGGACTCAGGAGCTACTGGTTTACATCTAAACTTTAAGTAATCAAGTATTAGAAGTACCTTTTTCAAATATTCGCCTAAAATATAATTCATTTTACATAAAATAATGTTCTTATGCTAAAATCATCTAGACAGGTGTGAAAGTATTAAGATTTATAAATATGTGAATATCTGAAAAATTAAGGTAATGGCACAAGGGTGAGTGATCTCTGTAATAATATTAAAATATATTAAATTAAATTAAAATATATTAAAATATAGTTATTATAAATGAATTAGGGAGGAAATAAAAGATTTACATTATTATAATAATTATTATAAGGGACCCATTTTAAAAGCCTAAATAAAAACCTAAAAAATAAATGCACTGAAATTACTGTTAAGCAATTTTTCAGGTTTTATACCCAACATTATAATGCAGGTTGGGAATGATAAAATTCGAAATAGATAAGTTACATTAAAATTCAAAATAAATAAGTTACATTAGTAACTTGATTAGGTCTGTGAAAAGTTAGGTATGTCTTAAATCCACTATTTGACCCATTGGTAAGTTAATAGTCCACTATTTAGCCCATTGGTAAGTTAATAATTAATGATGATTTAGGGATCCGTAAGGATAACATTGATATCTTCATGTACTGGTCAAGACTATGATGGTGATGGTTCCTTCAGATATAGTCATAGTAGATGGAATATTTCCATACTGCTATTGAATCCTTTTGGAAAGGTGCAGTCTAAAAGGAAAATCCATTTAGATTCTACTCTAAGGAGTTGTTTTTCGAAATCCCCACCCCTCCAATTCTTTATTGGTTTATCAATTCCCATAAATTTGAAGGTTTTATTATTGCCATTATGAACTTCTTTGAAATGTTTATAGATTGGGAGATCTTCTTTTCCCCATTTTATCTTGAGTAGGTGCTCCCGAATACTATCTCTCAATTTCCTGGATGTCTGCCCTATGTACTGCAGTCCACATCCGCATTCTATCATATATATGATTCCTGTGTCATGGCACCTTATCATCTCTTTCATCTCAAAGGATTCATTTGTTACCTTAGATTTTAGACAGTATGAAAAAAAAAATGAAAAAAAATAATAAATGATTTTTATTTCAGTACTGGCAGATTTTCTGCCAGTACTTAAAGGACCAGTCAACACATTAGATTTGCATAATCAACAAATGCAAGATAACAAGACAATGCAATAGCACTTAGTCTGAACTTCAAATGAGTAGTAGATTTTTTTATAACAAATTTCAAAGTTATGTCTATATCCACTCCCCTTGTACCATGTGATAGCAATCAGCCAATCACAAATGCATATACGTATAGGCTGTGAATTCTTGCACATGCTCAGTAGGATCTGGTGACTCAAAAATTGTAAATATAAAAGACTGTGCACATTTTTTTTAATGGAAGTAAATTGGAAAGTTGTTTAAAATTACATGCTGTATCTGAATCATGAAAATTTAATTTAACCTGAGTGTCCCTTTAAGATGGTGGTGACAATTGTGAGGTGGGGGAGGTAAGAGAGCTGTTTGAGGGAGGTCAGGGGGGGATAAGGGGGTGGGATGTGTCAGGTGGGAGGCTGAACTCTACACTAAAGCTAAAAATGAACCCTGCAAGCTACCTAATTAACCCCTTAACTGCTGGGCACATTACAAGTGTGGTGCGCAGCAGCATTTAACGGCCTTATTATTACCAAAAAGCAACGCCAAAGCCATATATGTCTGCTATTTCTGAACAAAGGGGATCCCAGAGAAGCATTTACAACCATTTGTGCCATAATTACACAAGCTGTTTGTAAATAATTTCAGTGAGAAACCTAAAATTGTGAAAAATGTAACAGTTTTTTTCTTATTTGATTGTATTTGGCGGTGAAATGGTGGCATGAAATATACCAAAATGGGCCTAGATCAATAATTTGGGTTGTCTATTACACTACACTAAAGCTAAAATTAATCCTAAAAGCTCCCTACAAGCTCCCTAGTTAACCCCTTCACTGCTGTGCATAATACACGTGTGGTGTGCAGCGGCATTTAGCGGCCTTCTAATTACCAAAAAGCAACACCAAAGCCATATATGTCTGCTATTTCTGAACAAAGGGGATCCCAGAGAAGCATTTACAACCATTTATGCCATAATTGCACAAGATGTTTGTAAATAAATTCAGCGAGAAACTTAAAGTTTGTGAAAAAATTTGTGAAAAAGTCAACATTTTTTTTTATTTGATCGCATTTGGCGGTGAAATGGTGGCATGAAATATACCAAAATGGGCCTAGATCAATACTTTGGGATGTCTTCTAAATAAAAATATATACATGTCAAGGGATATTCAGGGATTCCTGAAAGATATCAGTGTTCCAAGGTAACTAGTGCTAATTTAAAAAAAAAAGTGGTTTGGAAATAGCAAAGTGCTACTTGTATTTATGGCCCTATAACTTGTAAAAAAAAAAAAGAACATGTAAACATTGGGTATTTCTAAACTCAGGACAAAATTTAGAAACTATTTAGAATGGGTGTTTTTTGGTGGTTGTAGATGTGTAACAGATTTTTGGGGTCAAAGTTAGAAAAAGTGTGTTTTTTTCCATTTTTTCCTCATATTTTGTATTTTTTTTATAGTAAATTATAAGATATGATGGAAATAATGGTATATTTAGAAAGTCCATTTAATGGCGAGAAAAACGGTATATAATATGTGTGGGTACAGTAAATGAGTAAGAGGAAAATTACAGCTAAACGCAAACACTGCAGAAATTTAAAAATAGCCATTGTCATTAAGGGAAAGAAAATTGAAAAATGGTCCGGTCATTAAGGGGTTAAAGATTTAAAGAGACAGAATCACTTTTCTAGAATTTCATCTACTCATGTTCGTGGTTACCATTTTGGTGAAACTGATCCTGAATCTGACTATGAAAATGAAGATGATGTATCCATAGATTCAGCAGAAAAAAATCAGATCTTTAAAGATGTAAAGAGACAGAACCACTTTTCTAGAATTTCATCTGTTCCTCATGTTCGTGATTTCAATTTTGGTGAAATTGATTCTGAGTCTGACTATGTAACTGAAGAGGATGTAATCATAGATTCAGCAGAAAAATTCAAACCTCTAAAGATTTAAAGAGACAGGACTACTGTTCCGGAATACCATCTACTCCTCCTGTTTGTGATTCCTATTCTGGTGATACTGACTCTGAGTGTAAATATGTCAACGAGGAGGATGACTTCACAGATCCAGCAGAACTGGCATTAGACTGGTATAAGCACAACTTTAATTCACCACAATCTCTGATAAAACCTCAACCTATTGGCTATAATGACACCCTTGGTGGTTATATTTACAATATGGATGATACAGAGAGCTCCCATCATGAAACCTCTCATGGAAATACTGATCTTCCTATTTCTGATATTCCCATGGATTTGTTAGATTGGACAGATTCAGAGCCGGAAGAAAAGACATCCGGTTTACAGACTGCAGTTAAGAGAAAAGGTTCCCTCAACTACTATTCTGATTTATTACATCAGAATTATGCATCCAGTGATGAAGAGGATTTCTGTTCTCAACCTGCTATAAGGTACTACAGGCCACAGTGGCACCACCCTAAGGCCTAGATTTGGAGTTTGGCGGGAGAAGGGCTGTTAACGCTCCGCGGGCTTTTTTCTGGCCGCACCATAAATTTAACTCTGGTATCGAGAGTTCAAACAAATGCTGCGTTAGGCTCCAAAAAAGGAGCGTAGAGCATTTTTACCGCAAATGCAACTCTCGATACCAGAGTTGCTTACGGACGCGGCCAGCCTCAAAAACGTGCTCGTGCGCGATATCCCCATAGGAAACAATGGGGCTGTTTGAGCTGAAAAAAAACCTAACACCTGCAAAAAAGCAGCGTTCAGCTCCTAACGCAGCCCCATTGTTTCCTATGGGGAAACACTTCCTACGTCTGCACCTAACACTCTAACATGTACCCCGAGTCTAAACACCCCTAACCTTACACTTATTAACCCCTAATCTGCCGCTCCCGCTATCGCTGACCCCTGCATATTTTTTTTAACCCCTAATCTGCCGCTCCGTAAACCGCCGCAACCTACGTTATCCCTATGTACCCCTAATCTGCTGCCCTAACATCGCCGACCCCTATATTATATTTATTAACCCCTAATCTGCCCCCCACAACGTCGCCAACACCTGCCTACACTTATTAACCCCTAATCTGCCGAGCGGACCTGAGCGCTACTATAATAAAGTTATTAACCCCTAATCCGCCTCACTAACCCTATCATAAATAGTATTAACCCCTAATCTGCCCTCCCTAACATCGTCGACACCTAACTTCAATTATTAACCCCTAATCTGACGACCGGAGCTCACCGCTACTATAATAAATGGATTAACCCCTAAAGCTAAGTCTAACCCTAACACTAACACCCCCCTAAGTTAAATATAATTTAAATCTAACGAAATAAATTAGCTCTTATTAAATAAATTATTCCTATTTAAAGCTAAATACTTACCTGTAAAATATATCCTAATATAGCTACAATATAAATTATAATTATATTATAGCTATTTTAGGATTTATATTTAGTTTACAGGCAACTTGGTAATTATTTTAACCAGGTACAATAGCTATTTAATAGTTACCTAGTTAAAATAATAACAAAATTACCTGTAAAATAAATCCTAACCTAAGTTACAATTAAACTTAACACTACCCTATCAATAAATTAATTAAATAAAATACCTACAATTACCTACAATTAACCTACCACTACACTATCAATAAATAAATTAAATACAATTCCTACAAATAAATACAATGAAATAAACTAGCTAAAGTACAAAAAATAAAAAAGAACTAAGTTACAAAAAATAAAAAAATATTTACAAACATAAGAAAAATATTACAACAATTTTAAACTAATTACACCTACTCTAAGCCCCCTAATAAAATAACAAAGCCCCCCAAAATAAAAAATTCCCTACCCTATTCTAAATTAAAAAAGGTAAAAGCTCTTTTACCTTACCAGCCCTGAACAGGGCCCTTTGCGGGGCATGCCCCAAGAATTTCAGCTCTTTTACCTGTAAAAAAAAACATACAATACCCCCCCCCCAACATTACAACCCACCACCCACATACCCCTACTCTAACCCAAACCCCCCTTAAATAAACCTAACACTAAGCCCCTGAAGATCTTCCTACCTTGTCTTCACCATCCAGGTTCACCGATCCGTCCTGAAGAGCTCCTCCGATGTCCTGATCCAAGCCCAAGCGGGGGGCTGAAGAGGTCCATGATCCGGTCAAAGTCTTCATCCAAGCGGGGCAGAAGAGGATCTTCCATCCGATTGAAGTCTTCATCCAGGCGGCATCTTCTATGGTCTTCTATCCGGAGCGAAGCGGCAGGATCCTGAAGACCTCCAGCGCGGAACATCCATCCGGCCCGACGACTTCCCGACGAATGACGGTTCCTTTAAGGGACGTCATCCAAGATGGCGTCCCTCGAATTCCGATTGGCTGATAGGATTCTATCTGGAGGTCTTCAGGATCCTGCCGCTTCGCTCCGGATAGAAGACCATAGAAGATGCCGCCTGGATGAAGACTTCAATCGGATGGAAGATCCTCTTCTGCCCCGCTTGGATGAAGACTTTGACCGGATCATGGACCTCTTCAGCCCCCCGCTTGGGCTTGGATCAGGACATCGGAGGAGCTCTTCAGGACGGATCGGTGAACCTGGATGGTGAAGACAAGGTAGGAAGATCTTCAGGGGCTTAGTGTTAGGTTTATTTAAGGGGGGTTTGGGTTAGATTAGGGGTATGTGGGTGGTGGGTTGTAATGTTGGGGGGGGGGGTATTGTATGTTTTTTTTTACAGGCAAAAGAGCTGAAATTCTTGGGGCATGCCCCGCAAAGGGCCCTGTTCAGGGCTGGTAAGGTAAAAGAGCTTTTACCTTTTTTAATTTAGAATAGGGTAGGGAATTTTTTATTTTGGGGGGCTTTGTTATTTTATTAGGGGGGTTAGAGTAGGTGTAATTAGTTTAAAATTGTTGTAATATTTTTCTTATGTTTGTAAATATTTTTTTATTTTTTGTAACTTAGTTCTTTTTTATTTTTTGTACTTTAGCTAGTTTATTTCATTGTATTTATTTGTAGGAATTGTGTTTAATTAATTAATTTATTGATAGTGTAGTGTTAGGTTAATTGTAGGTAATTGTAGGTAGTTTATTTAATTAATTTATTGATAGGGTAGTGTTAGGTTTAATTATATCTTAGGTTAGGATTTATTTTACAGGTAAATTTGTTATTATTTTAACTAGGTAACTATTAAATAGCTATTGTACCTGGTTAAAATAATTACCAAGTTGCCTGTAAAATAAATATAAATCCTAAAATAGCTACAATATAATTATAATTTATATTGTAGCTATATTAGGATGTATTTTACAGGTAAGTATTTAGCTTTAAATAGGAATAATTTATTTAATAAGAGTTAATTTATTTCGTTAGATTTAAATTATATTTAATTTAGGGGGGTGTTAGTGTTAGGGTTAGACTTAGCTTTAGGGGTTAATCCATTTATTATAGTAGCGGTGAGCTCCGGTCGTCAGATTAGGGGTTAATAATTGAAGTTAGGTGTCGACGATGTTAGGGAGGGCAGATTAGGGGTTAATACTATTTATTATAGGGTTAGTGAGGCGGATTAGGGGTTAATACATTTATTATAGTAGCGCTCAGGTCCGCTCGGCAGATTAGGGGTTAATAATTGAAGTTAGGTGTCGACGATGTTAGGGAGGGCAGATTAGGGGTTAATACTATTTATTATAGGGTTAGTGAGGCGGATTAGGGGTTAATACATTTATTATAGTAGCGCTCAGGTCCGCTCGGCAGATTAGGGGTTAATAAGTGTAGGCAGGTGTCGGCGACGTTGAGGGGGTCAGATTAGGGGTTAATAAATATAATATAGGGGTCGGCGGTGTTAGGGGCAGCAGATTAGGGGTACATAAGGATAACGTAGGTGGCGGCGCTTTGCGGTCGGCAGATTAGGGGTTAATTATTGTAGGTAGCTGGCGGCGACGTTGTGGGGGGCAGGTTAGGGGTTAATAAATATAATACAGGGGTCGGCGGTGTTAGGGGCAGCAGATTAGGGGTACATAAGTATAACGTAGGTGGCGGTCGGCAGATTAGGGGTTAAAAAAAAATATTCGAGTGTCGGCGATGTGGGGGGACCTCGGTTTAGGGGTACATAGGTAGTTTATGGGTGTTAGTGTACTTTAGGGTACAGTAGTTAAGAGCTTTATGAACCGGCGTTAGCCCAGAAAGCTCTTAACTCCTGCTATTTTCCGGCGGCTGGAGTTTTGTCGTTAGAGCTCTAACGCTCACTTCAGAAATGACTCTAAATACCAGCGTTAGAAAGATCCCATTGAAAAGATAGGATACGCAATTGACGTAAGGGGATCTGCGGTATGGAAAAGTCGCGGCTGAAAAGTGAGCGTTAGACCCTTTAATCACTGACTCCAAATACCGGCGGTAGCCTAAAACCAGCGTTAGGAGCCTCTAACGCTGGTTTTCACGGCTAACGCCAAACTCCAAATCTAGGCCTAAGAAACCTCATATTGGGAAGAAATATCAGTTATCTAAGCTCTCAAAAAATAAAAAGAAGAAAAATAAAATCGTTCTGCCTACAGAAAATCAGAAGTGTAAAGAGGAAACTCAGCCTGAATCTCCTGATTTCTTACATCCCTCACATGCTGCCTCAATGTCTATAAAACCTATGCTACAAGCAAAAGATAATTTTGTTCCAGATATACAACCGTTCAGTTTACCAGAGATAGTCCCTGGAGAATTTAGCTCCAATATTCAAACTCAAATAAGTATGCCTGGTGAACCCCAGACAACTTCTCAATCAGAATCTTGTGTCACATTTCCTCCACATCTACCTGAGAGTGGCATATGTCAGTACACTTCACCTTCTCAAAATTCTTCTGTTACTGCATCTACAAAATTGTTTTCCTTGGGAGATACTTTGCATCAACCTACATTTTCTACTACATCAGTTTCCTGTACAGGAATTCCTGATACTGAACCCTGTGAGGACAACATTGAACCTAGTTCGCAAGTGGACATTCTCGCCCCTGAAACTTGTACAAAAGTTCTTCAAGAAGATTCCCCAGTGGCCATTCCTGTCCCTGTTTTCCATGATGATACTACTAAACCTGGCATCAAGGTGGACTCTCCTGTTTTTGACCCTGGTATGGGTATTCCTTTGTTTAGCCCAGAAATGGGTGTAATAATACTTGATCCCGAAGATAGCCATGCCCTCTGCTCAGAAGCGAGTATGATTCTTGGCTCTAAAGTGGGTCTTGTAAATTTTTCATTTGTGAACCCTGAAGAAAGCCTTGCCCTCTGCTCAGAAAAAAAGTATGGTTCCTGGCTCTAAAGTGGGTTCTTTTTCTATAGTTGAACCTTGCCCTTGCATGGGCATTCCTTTACCCGATCCTACTGAGAATATTCTTGAACCTTCCCCAGATGTGGGTATTCCTGAACCTTGCCCTGGTGAGGGCATTCCTTCACTTGATCCTATTGAGGATATTCCTGTACCTTGCCCTGGCATGGGCATTCCTTCACCCGATCCTACTGAGGATATTCCTGAACCTTGCCCAGATGTTGGTATTCCTGAACCTTGCCCTGGTGAGGGCATTCCTTCACTTGATCCCATTGAGGATATTCATGTACCTTGCCCTGATGTGGGTATTCCTGAACCTTGCCATGGTGTCGGCATTCATATACCATTCCAAGTGAGGACACTCTTGATTCTGAATTTAGTAAGGAGACATTTCATATTGAATCAAAAGATGGCAAGAACTGGACAAATCTTGCACTCTGCACTCCTATCTCCTACTTTTAAGAAAGTCCTGCTATTGGGTTAGTAGTGGCTATAGCATTTTCTTTTGGAGTATATCTAATCCTCAGCCAAGAGGTTAATTATGAGGATACTCAAATCTCTGATCCAAAGGAGGATAATCTGGTTATCAATCCAGAATGCTGCATCTCTATTTCTGAAGCTGAGGAAAGCCTACTCATATGTCTAGGACTGGCTGCCTTTTCATTGGCTGTGTACATGGTCATCTATCATGAAGAACATCAGCCTATCAACCCTCAGGATGATTCTGTGGTAGGAAGCTCATTGTATGTTACGTTCATGCATTCTTACGATGACAACAAGAAAGATGACTTCAAGTTTTGCTCTCATCATTGTCAAGATCTTTTGATGCCTGAATTCCATGGCCTTTGCTTCATCATTCAACTTTTTCAAGAGATCTCCAACCCTCCATTCTTGATTTTCGATTGGACTCATTTCCTCCATACACCTACTACCGGTTCTCCATATCATTTTTGTTCTCTCTCTCTTTTGGATTGCGTTGGGTGCCTGGAGGTTGCCTTTAAGGAGGGGGATCTGTAACATATCTCAGCCTAATGTCACTATCCCTATAAGACTGCCTTCCCTGATTCTGACACTCATGCTGGTTTTGGGCAGTATTTACATTCAGCTTGTCTGCCTGATTAATCATTAATGCACCTGATTCCCTCAGCCTCTTTTTAAGCCTTATCAGGTCTAATGTGCTTTGCATTAACTTTGAAGTTGTGTTCCTGAAAACAACTGAGGTCTGTGGCTGATCCTGCATGAATTCTACCAACTTATTCAAGCTTCAGCTTTCCCTATTTCCTCTGCTTAAAATCATCAAACCGCAAGTATCCAAATAATTCAATTTGTTTACCTGGACACTGCTACTTAACAAACTCTGAACTTTATTATAAATCAAGTATACTTTTGGTTATCATCACTCTCTAATTATTACAACTGCATCTTACTCAGAACTTTATAACTATTCTCTGCTACAAGTTGTCATAGCTGAAATATCCTTCTACAAATATGTTAACATATTCAGAACTCTGCATCTATGTGTTCAGTTAAAAGTTTTCATGTGATTCTACAATATATGCACAAACAGTAATTAATGCCTAAAACTTGCAACTTGTCTATCACCTGTGCTGCTCTGCTTAATTCTGATATTTACAGCTCTATATAATATTATGTACTGTGAACCTGCTACAAACCTTAGTTTGCATCTAAGTGTCAATCTTCTACCAGTTTACTCTGAAGCCTGAACATTCCACATTGCTATATTTTTCTCTCATTGAATCCTGCAGCTACTCCTATTAACTAACTATAAGTCACAGTGAAGCCAGAATATATTGTATACAAATGTTGCACTCTCCATGAATTCTACAATAACTTCTAGCAACTATGAATCACAGAATATCATCTATCCACGTCCAGGATACTCTTCCCCGGGTCAGGGGTCGGTATCTTCAAATCCCTACCACTGCCCCGAGGGTCTGTTTCCTGAGTGCATGTACACTGGAACAATAAACGGACATACCCCTCACTAAACTTGATAAAGAAGAACCGGCTGCATTAGATTCCCCCCTTACAATTACATAGTTGGAACAGGCTATAAAAGATCTCCCCACAGGAAAATGCCTGGGGTCAGATGGGTTAACCCCTAAATATTACAAAATGTATAAATCCCTGCTTACCCCACATTTGCTCCCCTTATTCAATGACTAAACTACTACAGGAGTGTTGCCAGAACAGATGCTTGAGAACCACCTCTAGGGTTTTACCTAAACCAGATAAACTTCCAGACAGCCCAAGTAACATTCAGACAATCTCCCTTCTGAACACTGACATTAAAATTCTAGCCAAAGCACTAGCCACTAGACTAAACAAATTCCTCCCAAAACTAGTTTTAACAGACCAGGTGGGATTTTTTTCCAGGCAGGGTAGCGAAAGATAACACTCTCAGAATACAACATATAATAGAATATGCTAAATACCACTCCCTGCCCTTAACACTATTCTCTACTGATGCTGAAAAGGCCTTTGATAGAGTAGACTGGCTTTTTCTTAGAGAAACTATGATGAAAATGAATTTTGGAGACTCTTTCCTTCATTTGGTTTTCTCTTTGTACTCTGGCCCTAATGCAAGAGTGAGAATAAATGGAACCCTTTCAGATACATACTATATATTAAATGGAACATGGCAGGGCTGCCCATTGTGCCCTCTATTATTCATCCTTTCATTCGACGCATTGGCGCAAAAAATTAGATCCAACAAAAATATCATAGGACTTTAGACTGGTTATATCAAACATAAACTTATAATGTATGCTGAAGACATTCTTTTTATACTATCTAAAATAGACACCTCTTTACCAGAACTTCTGAGGGAATTACAGAATTATGGCCAGGTTTCCAATTTTCATCTTAATTTGTCTAAATCTAAATTACTCAATATTTCAACACCAACACACCTCATGCAACAGCTCACCTCTAAATATCATCTTATACTAGCCCCAGATAAATTAAAATACCTCGGAATACAATTAGCGGCCGATCTTGATGCTCTATTCAAATACAATTACGCATAGCTTAAAACAAAATAGCTAAAGACTTGAACTCCTGGAATAGCAAACCCCTCTGCTGGCTCGGTAGAATCGTAATTATAAAGATGAACATCTTGCCCAGGATAAATTATATATGCTTTAGGCCCTGCCGATTACCCTTCCTCAAAAATGTGATACCACAATTACAAAACCTCATAGACAACTTTATGTGGGGTGGGAGAAAATGTAGAGTATGTAAACAGACAATGCACCTTCCAAAAGGTAGGGTAGGACTGGGTGTACGAAGCCTTGCTTTTTATAGAAGAGCTATTTTATTGCAACAAATTGTAGATTGGAGCCATAACTCCAAACACAAAACCTGGGTACAATTAGACACATCCTTGAAAGAGGTAACGTTGCAACATTAGTTTGGACAGAATCTAAGAAGCAACCAGATACATTATTATTCTACCCAACAATTTTGGAAACTTTCAGAGAGTAGGATAAAACAATAGCAACTAACCTTCATATCTCTTCTATATATAGCCCACTCCTTCCCATTAGAGAAAATGCAGACTTTCATTTAGGAAATATACATACCCATCATAGGCCTGCTTACAAATTAAGAGAAGGCATATTAAAATTTTTGATTGAGCAAAGAACCATAATGCCCTTGGAAAGACTGCAACAATGGAATAAATCTACATTTCCTACATGGCTTTCCTGCTCCCAAATTATACACTACTAAAATTCTAGCCAAAGCACTAGCCACTAGACTAAACAAATTCCTCCCAAAACTAGTTTTAACAGACCAGGTGGGATTTTTTTCCAGGCAGGGTAGCGAAAGATAACACTCTCAGAATACAACATATAATAGAATATGCTAAATACCACTCCCTGCCCTTAACACTATTCTCTACTGATGCTGAAAAGGCCTTTGATAGAGTAGACTGGCTTTTTCTTAGAGAAACTATGATGAAAATGAATTTTGGAGACTCTTTCCTTCATTTGGTTTTCTCTTTGTACTCTGGCCCTAATGCAAGAGTGAGAATAAATGGAACCCTTTCAGATACATACTATATATTAAATGGAACATGGCAGGGCTGCCCATTGTGCCCTCTATTATTCATCCTTTCATTCGACGCATTGGCGCAAAAAATTAGATCCAACAAAAATATCATAGGACTTTAGACTGGTTATATCAAACATAAACTTATAATGTATGCTGAAGACATTCTTTTTATACTATCTAAAATAGACACCTCTTTACCAGAACTTCTGAGGGAATTACAGAATTATGGCCAGGTTTCCAATTTTCATCTTAATTTGTCTAAATCTAAATTACTCAATATTTCAACACCAACACACCTCATGCAACAGCTCACCTCTAAATATCATCTTATACTAGCCCCAGATAAATTAAAATACCTCGGAATACAATTAGAGGCCGATCTTGATGCTCTATTCAAATACAATTACGCATAGCTTAAAACAAAATAGCTAAAGACTTGAACTCCTGGAATAGCAAACCCCTCTGCTGGCTCGGTAGAATCGTAATTATAAAGATGAACATCTTGCCCAGGATAAATTATATATGCTTTAGGCCCTGCCGATTACCCTTCCTCAAAAATGTGATACCACAATTACAAAACCTCATAGACAACTTTATGTGGGGTGGGAGAAAATGTAGAGTATGTAAACAGACAATGCACCTTCCAAAAGGTAGGGTAGGACTGGGTGTACGAAGCCTTGCTTTTTATAGAAGAGCTATTTTATTGCAACAAATTGTAGATTGGAGCCATAACTCCAAACACAAAACCTGGGTACAATTAGACACATCCTTGAAAGAGGTAACGTTGCAACATTAGTTTGGACAGAATCTAAGAAGCAACCAGATACATTATTATTCTACCCAACAATTTTGGAAACTTTCAGAGAGTAGGATAAAACAATAGCAACTAACCTTCATATCTCTTCTATATATAGCCCACTCCTTCCCATTAGAGAAAATGCAGACTTACATTTAGGAAATATACATACCCATCATAGGCCTGCTTACAAATTAAGAGAAGGCATATTAAAATTTTTGATTGAGCAAAGAACCATAATGCCCTTGGAAAGACTGCAACAATGGAATAAATCTACATTTCCTACATGGCTTTCCTGCTCCCAAATTATACACTACGAGGCCTACTTATCAAGCCGTCAACTTACTTGCATTCGACGGTACCAATACACTCGCCTGACATCACCTAATATCACGGCCGCAAACCTGAATACGCTCTCCATATTTAACAAAAAAGCTGTCAAAAAAACGTGCACCAAATACGGGACGATAAGCAGCGGACTGTTGTTAACTGACAGTCATCGATCTTGCTGCTATTCAGCTTTTTCACAGCTTTATTTATATACTGTCACTAAAGCCACTATACTAAAATGTTTAACCCCTATCCCACCGCTCCCGACCCCGCTGCAACTAAATAAAGTTATTAACCCCTATCCCGCAGCTCCCAGACACCGCCGCAACTCTAATAAACTTATTAACCCCAATCCCGCCGCTCCCAGACCTCGCTGCAACTAACTAAATGTATTAACCCCTAAACCTCTGGCCTCCCACATCACTACCACTTACTAAACCTATTAACCCCTAAACCACCAGCCCCCCACATCGCCATAAACTAAATTAACCTATTAACCCCTAAACCTAACAACCCGCTAACTTTATATTAAATATTAACTCATCCCTATCTTACAATAAATTTAAAATTACCTTTAGATTTAAATTAAACTATATTAAACTATATTAAACTAATAATTAATTTACCCTAACTATTAGACTAAAATTACATTAAACTATATTAAACTAATAATTAATCTACCCTGTTATACTAAAATTACATTAAACTATATTAAACTAATAATTAATCTACCCTGTTATACTAAAATTACATTAAACTATATTAAGCTAATAATTAATCTACCCTGTTATACTAAAATTACATTAAACTATATTAAACTAATAATTAATCTACCCTGTTATACTAAAATTACATTAAACTACAAAATAAACTAACTATATTATATATTTAAAAACCTAACCCTACTTAAATAATTTAATCTACTATTAAAAATTACAAAGTTACAAAAAACTAACAACTCATTTACACAAAATAACAAACACTAAGTTACAAAAAAAAATAAACACTAAGTTACACAAAATAAAAAATAAATTATCAAATATTTAAACTAATTACACCTAATCTAAGAGCCCTATGAAAATAAAAAAGCCCCACCCAGCCCAAAATAAAAAAAACCCTAGCCTACAATAAACTACCAATGGCCCTTAAGAGGGCCTTTTGCAGGGTATTGCCCCAAAGAAATCAGCTCTTTTACCTGTAAAAAACCTAAGCTCCCCATTGCCCTGAAAAGGGCATCTGTATGGGCATTGCCCTTAAAAGGGCATTTAGCTCTTTCTCAAAAGCCTGTATTTTTTTTTTACAGGTTAAAGAGTTTTTTACAGGTTAAAGAGATATATACAGTTGTATGCAAAAGTTTAGGCACCCCTGACAATGTCCATGATTTTCATTTATAAATAATTGGGTGTTTGGATCAGCAATTTAATTTTGATCTATCAAATAACTTAAGGACACAGTAATATTTCAGTAGTGAAATGAGGTTTATTGGATTAACAAAAAATGTGCAATATGCATCAAAATGAAATTAGACAGGTGCATAAATTTGGGCACCCCAATAGAAATATTGCATCAATATTTAGTAGAGTCTCCTTTAGCATAAATAACAGCCTCTAGATGCTTCCTATAGCCTGTAATGAGTGTCTGGATTCTGGATTAAGGTATTTTGGACCATTCCTCATTGCAAAGTATCTCCAGTTCAGTTAGGTTTGATGGTTGCCGAGCATGGACAGCCTGCTTCAAATCACCCCACAGATTTTCAATGATATTCAGGTCTGGGGACTGGGATGGCCATTCCAGAACATTGAACGTGTTCCTCTGCATAAATGCCAGAGTAGATTTTAAGCAGTGTTTTGGGTTGTTGTCCTGTTGAAATATCCAGCCCCAGCGTAACTTCAACTTTGTGACTGATTTCTCAACATTATTCTCAAGTATCTGCTGATATTGAGTGGAATCCATGCGACCCTCAACTTTAGCAAGATTCCCAGTACCAGCACTGGCCACACAGCCCCACAGCATGATGGAACATCTACCAAATTTTACTGTGGGTAGCAAGTGTTTGTCTTGGAAGGCTGTGTTCTTTTGCCGCCATGCATAATGCCCCTTGTTATGACCAAATAACTCAATCTTTGTTTCATCAGTCCACAGCACCTTCTTCCAAAATGAAGCTGGCTTGTCCAAATGTGCGTTTGCATGCCTCAAGCGACTGTTTGTGGTGTGGCATCACTCTCCCATACAGCTTCTCCTTGTGCAAGTGCGCTGAATTGTTGAACGATGCACAGTGACACCATCTTCAGCAAGATGATGTTGTAGGTCTTTGGAGGTGGTCTGTGGGCTGTTTTTGACTGTTTTCACTATCTTTGCCTTTGCCTCTCCGATATTTTACTTGGTCTGCCACTTCTGGCGTTAACCAGAACTGAGCCTGTGGTCTTCCATTTCCTTACTATATTCCTCACAGTGGACACTGACAGCTTAAATCTCTGCGATAGCTTTTTGTAGCCTTCCCCTAAACCATAATGTTGAACAATCTTTGTTTTCAGGTTATTTGAGAGTTGTTTTGAGGACCCCATTTTGCCACTCTTTGGAGGAGAGTCAAAGAGAACAACAACTTGCAATTGGCCACCTTAAATACCTTTTCTCATGATTGGATGCACCTGTCTATGAAGTTCAAGGCTTAATGGGCTCACCAAACAAATTAAATTGTTGATCCAAACACGCAATTATTTATAAATGAAAATCATGGAAATTGTCAGGGGTTCTTAAACTTTTCCATACGACTGTATACATATATATACTATATATATATATATATATATATATATATATATATATATATATACATGATTATATTTAGGTATAGATAAATACAGATATATACTGTATATAGGAATATCTATTTAGAAATACATAGAACGTATTCTGCTGTGTGCATAACATTTGAATGTGAAATATTGACAGTAAATACACACTATAACACTTTATTAAATATGAATATTGCATAAATATGACTTTACATGTTTTCATCTACTTAACTGCAAAGGGCTCCAATGAACTTATATATATATGCCTATATATGTGTACATATGTATTTATGTGTTTATATGTGTATATATGTCTGTTAACACATATATACATAAATAAATACATAAATTCATATGTACAAATATATAAACATTAATATATATATATATATATATATATATATATATATATACATATACATCTTTAGACACGTATATGTATGTATCTCTATGTTAAAGCCCTTTGCAACTTTTGTGTGTAATGTTTTACAAATATTTTTATTGGAGTTATTATGAGCGTAACTGTACTTTGTAATGTTTTTTTGATGTGGTTTTTTTTTAACTTTTTTTATTTTAACGAAATAGTTAACCAGAGCTCTGAGGAAGGCAGTAATCATTCTATCGTAAATCGCGATTGCTCTCAAATGATCGAGTTTACTTTTAACTTGTAGTACCAGCGGTAAACTCAATGAGCACAAAAATCAGCGATAAACCCCTTATCGCTCACGCATAACTGTTAGCGCTCTACTCTTAACCTGGCCCTTAAACGGGGTTATTTGAAAATCCATTAACGTTTTTATTTTGCTTTTTATTTTTACTTTTCAAATGTTCTTGTGTTTAACAAAACTACTGTTTGTTTTCATGTTAAAGTTGCTTGTCCCTATTTACCAACAGAGTATATAAGCAGCCTTAATCAGAGAAAGAGCAATTCATTGTGTCACATATATAATCTTTGCTATGCTCGGCGTCAATGTAAATGGCTTTAACTTAACCTTTTTCGTGCAAAACTAAAATAACAATGATGTTTTGTTGCTCTTCTTTTATATGCAGGATATCATTTAGTGTCCTGTTAAATTACCTTACTTCATAAAGGGATAGTGTACTTCAAAAAAAAATAATTTATTCCTATGAAAGACATTTTCTTTTTTTTCTGCATGAAAAAAATGTGAACTAAATTTTTTTTAATTTATATCCAAATAGAGTTGTTTTCAGTTGTACAAATGGTCATTTGCGGATATGCATCTAATGTTCATTAAAGGGACACTGAACCCAATTTTTTTTATTTCGTGATTCAGATAGAGCATGACATTTTAAGCAACTTTCTAATTTACTCCTAATATCAAATTTTCTTCATTCTCTTCGTATCTTTATTTGAAATGCAAGAATGTAAGTTTAGATGCCGGCCCATTTTTTATGAACAACCTAGGTTTTTCTTGCTGATTGGTGGATACATTCATCCACCAATAAAAAAGTGCTGTCCAGGGTTCTGAACCCCAAAAAAAAGCTTAGCCTTTTTTTTTAAATAAAGATAGTAAGAGAACAAATAAATTTGATAATAGGAGTAAATTAGAAAGTTGCTCAAAATGGCATGCTCTATCTGAATCACGAAAGAAAAAAATTGGGTTCAGCATCCCTTTAACTGATTATCCCTTCCATCTAATGTTCATTGGCTGATTACCCCTTCCTTCTTATGTTCATTGGCTGATTATCCCTTCCTTCTTATGTTTATTGGCTGATTTCCCCTTCCTTATGTTCATTGGCTAATTACCCCTTTCTTTTAATGTTCATTGGCTGATTGGCACTTTCTGTAAATGCTCAATTGCTGATAGGAGATTACTTTTATTGCTTATTTGTTGAAATGTAACTCCTGTTAATTCTCATTGAGCATTAGTAGGAAGCACCTCTAAATTAATTAGCTTTAGTTGGAAGTGTACAATGTGTACTGGTGTGTAGTTTAAATTTAATTGTAAACAGCTTTCACTTTATATTTTTTCAGGCAATAGAAAATGTCAAAATGTTTAAATGCTGTTTTTATGGCTGATAGAACATTTTTAGTACAGTGTCTTGTCAAATGTGTTGTTTGAATAAACATTTTAACCAGCAAATTGAGAAGATTTTTTTTAACAAATGTCTATTATAGCAGCTTAATATGTCATACCCTTGTTTTTGGTCTGTCTCATGCTGTAAGAGGATTTGACAATAAAAATGTTTTATTGCAATTTATTCTATTATTCAGCCAGGAAAGGTGTGGATGAATTACTACATGAAAAATCTGCTATTTCAATACAAATGCTTGAAGATATAATGGCATATTGCTGATCTTGTACAAAAGCAGGAACTATCAGTGCTTCTGAAGTGGTGTAATTTTTTTTTTTTTAACATCTTAACACAGCTGTTAAAAAACATTATATAGTAATTATATTTATTTTCTGTACATGAGCATGGAGATAAAACTTGCCTGTAAGTCTTTTCCTGTGAAAATGCACTGGCAAGGAGCCAAACAATATAGTGGACACATTGTTCTGTGTAGTCAAATGTTGATGGGAACTGTTCTGGTCTATACCTTTTTGAGATAATATAAAATAAATTTGCAGTTTAAACAGATGCATCAGTTTAGATCACCGTTTTTCAAACCTGTCCTCAGACCTCCCTAACAGGCCACATTTTGAGGATATCTGAACTAGAGCACAGGTGAAACAATCAGCTGATTAGTAAACATGGTTATCTTACCTTCTCTCATCCAAGGTAATCCAGAAAACCTGGACTGTTGGGGAGGCCTGAGGAGAGGTTTGAAAACCAGTGGTTTAAAGTCTATATCAGAGGCAGAACTACCATTGTGCAGTGTCACCAGATCCCAAGTGCTGAGGAGGGCCTATAGCAGCCAGCCTATACATACTGTAGGTGTGTGCAGAATGTGTACAATCCTAATACAGAGGAGACTTTTATTAATGTAGGTTGCAGGTCTATCTATCTATCTATCTATCTATCATCTATCATCTGTCAATCTATCGATCATCCATTATACAGAGCAGCATATATTTTACTACTATTGCTTACTACTGAGTTACCTTGGGGGGGGGGGGGGGGGTTGCACCAGGGCCCTCTGTTGAGTACATCTGCTACTGCCCTATAGTAGTGAATTCCAATGGTATACCAAGGGGAAACCATTTTGAAACAACCACTTTAAGGCAGTGGTGTAAAAAAAAATCCTAAAGACTTCAAACACCTTACATATATAGCTAATAGATGTAAAGTATTATGGACCAGATTAGAAGTGGAACGCTAATGATACTGTGAGAGGCAATGAGCAGTATAGCTGGACCACACTAACGTTAGTGTGCAACTTGATATTACATGTGTATAATAGATCCCATTTACCAGAGATGGGTTAGCACGGCCAACATCACACTAGAGCAACCTATGCTTTCAATGGATATCGTGACCTCACTAAATATTGCTGGTAATATTCATTGAAAGTTATAGTTGTTGCTGAAGCGAAAGCCGAAACCACACTTGAATAATTATTGCTACTTGAGACCTGAAGCAAAGTGTATGGGTTAAAAAAAAATCACAAAACACATTAAAAAAAGTATTGCACTCATATATACAGTCATAATAGAAAAAAATATAATTTTAATATTGATAAAAAGGTTTTAAAAGGGTTAAAAAGGATATGGTATATGTCAAGGTGTCTGACTGGTCTTCAATGTATATATAACATAACATGTGGGTCAGAAGGAGTGATTTACCTTCTCAACTGTTCATGTCCAATGTTCTATGTAGGAACAATGTATAGAACACTAAAGTTTGTACAAATCTTTCAGCCTGTCCATTAGAGGCTGGAAAATATGGAGCTGTCTTACAGTGCTTGATTTTATTTGTAGCTAGAAATGTTTCAAATTCATGTGATATGAACTGTGGACCATTTCATGAGACTAAAGTTTGTGGCAGTCCAAATCTTGCAAACATACTGGAAAGAACGACAATGGTTTGTTGTGTTGTAGTACTTGACATTTGAACTACTTCTGGCCACTTGGAATGAGCATCCACAGCAACCAAATACATACGTCCATCCACTGGCCCTGCAAAATCAACATGGATTCTTGTCCAAGGTTCATTTGGCCATGGCCAAGTTTTTGAGGTGTCCCTGCTGGGATTCCGCTGTGTCTGTGCACATGCATTGCAAACAGCTACATAAGAAGCAATATCTGTATCCAATTTAGGCCACCAAAAATATTCTTGTGCTCTTTGCTTAATTTTTACTACACCCTGATGTGAGCTGTGCAGTAACTTTAATGCTAATGTTTGCAGTAAGGTCGGAATTATCACTCGTGACCCCCATAACAGACAGCCTGAGTCATGCACAATTTCCTTCTATCTTGTAAAATATGGCTGAAGGTCTGAGCGAACTACTTTAAGCCACCCATGTTGAACAAAAGACTTAATTTCCTGTAAGATAGAATCAGAGCATGTATAAGTAGCAATCACTTTGGAATTTAGATTTAAAGGCTGTGGAGGGGTTTCTATGATTTTAGAAGATGCTGTCATGTGATGTACCATTGGTAATCTTGAAAACATATCCACATTCGTATGATCACTGTGGCATCAATATTTAATGGAGTAGTTGTAAGCCGCTAGCTGAAGTGCATAGCGCTGAAGTCGAGAAGTTGTGTTGGAGATACCCTTCTGAGGGTGAAGAATGGACAAAAGTGGTTTATGATCCGTGATCAGAGTAAAAGGTCTGCCGTATATATAAATGTGGAATTTCTTCACAGCCCAAATTATTGCTAAAGCTTCCCGATCAATCTGGGCATAATTTCTCTCAGATGGAGTTTGAGACACAGAACGTTCAGAACCATCGGGCATAATGTGTGAAAGTACTGCGCCTAAACCATATGGTGAAGCATCACAGGCTAGTACCAAAGGCTTCTTAAGTTCATAGTGGACAAGGAATCTTGATTCCAGAAGAAGTTGCTTAGAGCATTCAAATGCTGGTGTACATAAGTCAGTCCAGGCCCACTGGTTTTTACTATCTAAAAGGCGGTGTAGTGGATATAGTAAATGAGCCAAAATTGGTAAAAATCTGTGATAGTAATTGAGCAACCCCAAATAAGAATGTAGCTGAGATACATTAACAGGGGTGGGAGCATGAACCAGCACTTTACTTTTTCAGAAGTTGTGTGGAGACCATTCTTGTCCACTACATGTGCACAATATTCTAAACTCTCGTGGAAGAACTCACACTTTTCCATGTTAACTTTCAGTCCGAATTCCTGTAGGCGCTGTAAAACAGCTTCAACATTGGCTTTATGAGCAGCATCATTTTCACCAGTGATAAGCATGTCATCTAACATACAGTGGGTATGTGGAATACCTGCCAAGATCTCATCCATTTTCCGTTGCCACACTGCAGGTGCTGGGGCAATGCCAAACACCATCTGCGTATACTGAAAAAGTCCTTTGTGAGTGTTGATAGTTAACAGGTGTCTGGATGCACCTCTAACTGTACGTATGCTTGATGCAAGTCAATTTTTGTAAATTTTTCACCCCCTGCTAGAGAACTAAACAATTCTTCAATCTGTGGTAAAGGATACTGATCCACAAGTTATTGAGGGTTAAGGCCCACTCGGAAATCTCCACAGATGCGAATGTCCCCATTTTTTTTTTCTGACAGGAACTATTGGGGAAGCCCATTCACTGCTAGAAACTGGAACAATAATCCCCTGATTTCGTAGTCTTTCTAGTTCTGCTTCAATTTTAGGTTTAAGTGCAAATGGTACAAGAAATAGAAAAGAAAAACAGGCGCACAGGGCACGATTCAAGTGTAGAAGTTTTATTAGAGATAAACACACGCACAAATAAATATGCACTTACTAGATATAAGTGAATGTCATGCACTGAATTAAAAACTCTTGGAGTCCTGCAGTATCTGTTAAACAGGCACCGATGGTCCTCCTCCTCACCGCTTCAGTCAGAGCATTCAAGTAGTAGTAATCCAGATTTTCAACCTGAACGTCTGACGGCCTTTATAAACAGTTTGTACCGCTTTCTCCAAATTGAAGTTATTTGAGATAGCTTGTTAGGCTTTCCTGACGCGTTTCCCCCGACTCCGGTCGGGCTTTTTCAAAGGCTTAATGATAGAGTAGAGGCGCCTTTTCATTTTAAAGGCAAGTGGTCCAATCCGAATTGGAGGTGTGGACTGATTATCCAATGCCGGGTGGGGGTGTGTGACCACATTTACTACCCCAGATGTATGATCGCTCCGTTAGTTTTACTGCATTGGTTGTCACTGCACTTTCAAAGGAGATTCAAGTTGCTGCTAAGTCTAAGTGTATAACAAACAATCTGTGGCAGACTACATAAAAAAGGATATAACAAATGATCTGTGGCAGACTACATAAAAAAAATCAGCATGGCTAATGAGCACATTTATCTAAAGACAATTCATTTCAAAAGATGTGAGAAAACAGTGGTACTCTTAGCGCATTGTAATAATGAAAATCTATCTAAATACCTTACAACCATAGAGACATGCTATGATTAAAACAAAAGACCATAATACATTCTTTACTCAAAAAAGAATGATTAAACCTGTATTGTGATATCTGAAAAATTCAGTGTTTTCTTAAAAACAGAGAAACTTAAAAAACAATTAGTACTCGCTCAAGGAACATTTTAAAAAAACTGCATTAACCTAAAATACATATAACCTAAAAATGCTCAGGGGAACAATATATATTCATTAAATTCAAAAATTTAAAAAGCTTACTAGATGCCTTATTGATACATTGTAAAATTCTGCATGAAACTAAAAGACACACATGGGAACAATGTGTGTTAGTTGATTTCAATCACAAATCACACTAGATGCCTTAAAGTTACATGATTCCCTATGATTACGATAATCGTACATATAGGAAAAGATATATAGGTTGCAAAAGAAGTGATGCTTGTTAATGTTGCTGTTCAAAAACTTGATTCACTCGGAGAATATTGACAATGTATAAAAATCATAAGATGTTACGGCTATTGAATGTAACGCCTCAGAGTGTCTAGTATATATTCTATGAACCTGGGGGATCTTGATACAGCAATTAGATATAATTTGTAAGATAAGGATAATAGATTCCATTAATAGGGTGAAACTCTAAATCCAAGGACCAGTAGTAGTTTTATGTAAAATACCATTTTAGGACACTTGTAGTTAGACTATAAAGAGGGATTGAACTAAAAACCATTTTCCCTAGAATTTCATATGTTAACCAACAAACGATACTTCTGAAACAAGTGTTTTATGCAGAAAATTTTCCCAATCTATGTTGGATAAAATAAAACTACATTTTGTGTATAGATAACTAAAACTACTCAATATACTAAAAACCCTTAAATCTCCTATTCATAACATTTCCTTAAAAAACTCATTAAAATACGTAAAAATTCATAAAAAATCATTAATGTTTGTTCTAAAAATGGAAATAAAAATAAACAACAATTTATAAAAATGCTGCCACATCTATATCGATGTTCAGCCCCAGTGGTTGTAGTGTTTTCAGTTTATATATCCACCTAGTTTCTAGTTTTCTTAATTCCAATAGTCTGTTGGGTTTTGTGTGAGGCACATGGTCTATAAATTGTACTTTTAATGAGCTGGGGTTGCTCCCATGGCACTCTAAAAAATGTTTTGGAATACTGTGATTTTCCATTTTTTCTTTAATATTGTAAAGGTGTTCGTTAGTCCTGCGCCTTATTTTTCTTTTGGTGCGGCCTACATAGAGAAGGCCACACCCACACTCCAATAAATAGACGATATATATTGAGTCACAATTACTTTTAAAATTAATGGTGTAGGTTTCTGAGGATTGACTATTATGAAATGTGGGTGCTCTATTAATATGTTTGCACATATTGCATCTTGTTTATCCACATTTCATGGTCCCCTTCCAATTTGTTAACCAATTATCAATTTTTGGGTTAGCATCATTTTTTGGAATCGATTTAATCTTACTGGGAGCTAGAATATTCTTAAGGCTCCTACCCTTCTTATACGTGAATGTTGGGTTGTCTTCAAGGTATGGGCCTAGAAGGGGATCTGATTTTAGAAGGGGCCAATGTCTTTTGATGATATTTTCTAGTTTTTTAGAACCTTGGTTATATGTAGTGACAAACCTTATGGGGTTGCTATTGTTTGATTGTGATTTAATTAAGTCATTGTGTAAACTAGTCCCTATTGGTGATGGGTCTTCATTTCTACTATTCTTTTGGAAAAAAGACCTTCTGTCTTTAGCCGCTGCTTTTACTTTTGCTTTATTTAAAATGTCTGGATTATAACCTTTATCCAATAATTTTTTTCTCTAAAATGCTTGCTTCCATATCATAATCTGAGCTATGGGTGCAATTTCTTTTAAGTCTCAAAAATAGGCTTTGTGGAACATTATTTATCCAACTATTTTTATGGGCTCTTCTCGCTTGAATAAAACTATTACAATCAGTGATTTTCCTGTAATTTTTAACGGCTATTTTACTTTGATGGTCTTTAAAACAGGTCAAGTCTAAAAATTCTATTCTATCTTTAGAGCTATTTCCTGTAAATTTTAAGTTAAAATCATTACTGTTAATATGACTCATAAAACTATTGATTAACTCATGTTCACCCTTCCATAAAATAATGATGTCATCTATATACCGTGCATAAATTAAAATGTTATTAATAAAAGGATTGTTATTCCATATATAATTTTTCTCAAAGGCATTGACATACAAATTTGCGTATGAAGGAGCAAATGTAGTGCCCATTGCTGTCCCTCTTTTCTGTACATAAAATTTATTTTCAAAATTAAAATAATTATGATGTAAAATGAATCTTATACTTTCCACTAGAAACTCAATGTGATTTGGTGGAAATGACCAATTGGCTAGTTCTAACTCTACTTGTCGGATGCGATTTAAGTGGGGGATACATGTATAGAGCGACGCAACATCGCATGTTAACCAGATCATGTCCTCTTCCCAATTCAACCCTTCAAATTTAATAATCGCTTCAGTTGTATCTTTAATATAGGCTCGAGTGGATTTTACCAAAGGTTGAAGGTAAAAGTCCACATATTTTGACAGATTGTCAGTGATAGACCCAATTCCGGAGATAATTGGTCTACCGGGAGGGTTTTGTATGTCTTTGTGGACCTTAGGAAGATGATATATGATAGGTATATTGGGTTGTGGGGTATAAGTGAATTTATATTCATCATCATTTAATATGCCCTCTGATTTTGCTTTGTTTAATAATTTATTTAATTCTTTGTTAAAGATTTCTGATTGATCTTTGGATAGTATTTGATAAGTGTCTTCATCACCTAATAATTTCATAGCCTCTTTGAGATAGTCCTCCCTTCTCTGTATAACAATGGTACAATGGTACAATGGTACAATGGTACAACTCTTGGTTTACAAAATTTTGGAATAGCATTTTCTTTTATGTGAAGCTGAATCGGCTTGTCTTTCACTAAACCTAGGTTTCCATCAAATACAGTCTTATATTTGTGCTTTAGTGAATTAATCCAAGAAGAATTTGAATTGTCACTTTGGTCCAGCAGTTTGTTAAGCGGTAACTGTTGTGGTAACTTTGGCATGCCCAATGCTTGGATCCAGGATCTACCAAACAAAGGTGGTCCTCCTTTAGGTAAAATGTAGAGGAGCAGCTTTTTAGTTATACCATTAAATGTCACTGTAGGTGATACACACCCAATAGGCTTTATTATTTCATTTGAATATGTTTGCATGGTGACAGCTGTTGGAACAATTGGTTGCCTTAGTCCCAGGCAGTTCCAATCAGCAGCTGTGATAACAGAGACTGCTGCTCCTGTATCAACTTCCATAATGAGAGGTTTACAATCTATATTCACCTTTGCTTTCAGTTCTGGAATTTTATTTTCAAGGCTGTAGATCTGTAATGTGTATAATGGTTTGTCTTCCTCTGAATCAGTGTGTAGTGTATCTACTTGCACATGAAAAGCTGCACATGACTTGCTGCCTTTCTTACTTTTATCTCTGTCTAAGGAACTTCTGCACACTCTCTTTGTATGACCAATCTTCCCACACCCATAGCGGCTGCTGTTCCTAAACCTGCAGGCATTTGCTGTGTGATTTTTGTCACCACATCTGTAACAGGCTGTCTGTGACCCTTGTCTAGCTGGATACTGTTTATTTATGTGTATACTTGTATGAAAAACCTCTACTTCCTTATCACAAACTGCCTGTGCTGGGGACTGGAGCATTTGTGCATCTTTAGAAGCAAGTTCCATGACTGTAGCTATCTCTATAGCACACTTTAGTGTTAAATCATCCTCTGCTAATAGTCTCTTTTGTACTGTAAAGTCAATGAGTCCATTAACAAACATATCACGTAAAGCAGTGTTTAAATAATCCCAAAATCTGCAGCTACTTGCTAGTTTATTTAAACTGATCACATAAGTTTTAATGTCCTCATGCTGCAATTGCTTGCGTGTGTAAAGCTTAAAGTGTTCTGCTATCTCTAGAGGCTTAGGTAGGTAGTGGTCAGATAACAGGCAGAACAGGTCAGACAGAGGTTTAGCATTACCTTTATCTGGTGAGAGAATGTCCCTTAATGTAGTGTAAGCTGCTGAGCCTATAGTTGTCAGAAACACAGCCACTTGCTTATCAGCTCCTATGTTATTTGCTGTACAATATAGCTCAAACTGTTCAACCCATGTGTCCCATCTGTCTGTGTCTGGTGCAAACACAGGTAAGGTGCCAATAAGTGCCATTATAGGGTCAGATCACAGATCCTTGTTGCCAGCTGTTATGTTCTCTGTGTAGTCAGGATTAGAACATTCATTTGTGTGCTGTTACCTTGTGTCTGATGTCTTTTGCACATGTCATGAAGACTCTGCAGCAGGAACTTTAGATAACTTTTATTCAGCTACAACCACATGGCTTACTCACAAACAGATTCATCAGTAAAACTAACATGGCTTCTCTTCTGATGATGTTGCAGAGAACCAGACACACCCAGAGGGTGTGGTGAGCTGAGTTTAAAGCTGCAGCACTTCTAACATATAATGATGAGACAAGGTTAGTACAAAGATACAGTAAAAGCTGCAGTAATCTTAACACACAGCACAAGGACATTTTTAAAAAAAAGGAGTGTAGTAAAACATTTCATAGAAAACCATAATTCAAATCCAAAAATAATCCAGGCCATGGGAATTCAGAGGATAAACTTAGGACCACGAGAAGGGACCTAGATAGAAAAATTATTACAGGTAGAGCTGTCCTGGATATATAGATTGAATACACAAACCCCACTGGGAATGAATGAAGATAAGAAATGTGCCTGCCACAAGACAGGGGTGTCCCCTGTCACCCCTGTTGTTTGTGTTATCTATGGAAATATTAGCAATAAAAATATGAGCAGACATAAATATTAAAGGCATAAAAATAGGGGACCAAGAATATAAAGTAACCCTATATGCAGACGATGTCCTATTAACAATAACGGAGCCAGTGCCGTCTGTTATAAATTTGGAACATTTACTTCCGGAATGTGTGATACACTCCAATTTTTTAATTAATAAAAACAAATCAGAGGCGATTAAGATCTCGTTATCAAAGAGGGATTATCAAGAATGTAACACACATAGTGCATTTATATGGAAAGAAACCTTGTTAAAATATTTAGGGGTACAATTATTACCAAGCGATATCAAACTCTTTTAGAACTATTCCAAGTTATTAGTAAATCTCCAAACAGATCTAAAAAAACTGGTCATCAAAAACTCTGTCTTGGGTAGGCCGAATACATACGGTAAAAATGAATATTCTTCCACGTATCTTATATATATTTAAGACAATACCCATAAATATTCCCTATACATATTGTATTAACCTTCAGAAAATCATAAATTCATTTATTTGGAAACAAACTAAACCCAGAATTAAAAGTTCTATACTATATAGCCTAAAAATTTAGGGGGTCTAGGAGTTCCAAATATTAAAAATTACCATAGGGCTATAACATTACAAAGAATCTTAGATTGGCACACTAAAGACAAGAACAAAGCATGGATACAATTAGAAAATAATTTAATATCCCAACAACCACTGAAAAAAATTATATGAACTTCAGTAGAAGGAAAACCACCAAGTATTAAGCAATTCCCAATGATTAAACATACCTTTAAAAACTGGGAAAGGATATTAAAAGACTCATCTAATATATCAACCATTCCATCCCCTTTAATACCAATAACAACCAATGTAGAATTTCAAGGGGGACATATCTCTAGGTATTATAATCAACAGGCCCAACAAGATTCTATACCTTTAATCCAATTCATAGAAAATGGTAAACTCAAGCCTCAAGGGGAAATAATGAATTTGGCTAAAGGTGTCCATAGCAATTGGTTAAAATATCTACAATTGCATAACTTTCTGGAACATCACCCAGAAAGAGCGAATTTAACTAGGCAACTGACTAATTTTGAAAAAGTCTGCCTTAAGGAGATTCCTATAAAAAATACTATTTAATTCAGTTATAAACTTTTTGCGGTATCAGAGGAGAGTATAAAATATGGATACGTACAAAAATGGGAAGTTGAAACAGGGTTTCAATTAGAGTAATCAGAATGGATATATATATATATAAAAATACAGCTAGTTCTTCCTCATCCTCTAACATACAAGAACTAAATTATAAAATTTTGACCAGATGGTATCTAACCCCGGCTAGGTTACACAGTATTTACCCAAACGCCTCTAATCAATGCTGGAGAGGTTGCGGTATGATAGGCAGTATGCCAACACATATGGTGGGATTGCCCTATGATTAAAAAGGTCTGGGGAGAAATCTCGAGATGTATACATAAGATAAGTGGGAAAAATGAGTTTCAATTAGACATATACACTGCCTTATTAAATAAACCTATTAAAGACATATGTAAAATAAGAGCTAAACTGATAATGTATATACTAAATGGCATAAAGTCTACATTAGCCAGAAATTGGAAAAAAACATATGTCCCTGATAAAGAAATAGTATTTGCTAGAATCAATGAGCTTTTAGTACTCGAAGAATATGCTTATTTAAAAACAAAAAGGGAATATATATTATATATCAGATGATCCGTTTCTATTGGGAAGAATTTTTAAACAGAGATGAGAATGGATAGAGGCGGGGAGAGGGGAGGGGTTTGCTTCTCCTTTTCTTCCTTTTTTTTTTCCTTCCTCTTTCTTTCTTCTACTCCCCACCCCACAAGTGGGATCGCAATATAAGAAACAAGTGTAAGTTAATCAGGTGACATATTTTGTAAAAGATTACACTCGAAGCTTGTATAAGATTATGTATAAATGTCGTATGTAAATGCAATTTTATGTTGTGTATAATAAAAAATTAAATGTGCCTGCTTTTTATAATTCTTAATGGGAATATATATTTAAAATATGATTTTATACTATTTAATGTGAGGAGAAAGTAGAGAAGACATTATTGTTAAATGGAACATGTCTGGTCACCTTTTGAGCACTCCGACGATAAGCGCTTCTTTCCCGTCCGGCATTTTGTCAAATTGATTGACAGATGAAGATTCTTAAAAGAACGAATCATTGTTTCCCCCCGGGCCGTGACTTTTATGCAAAGGGACTGAACATCCTGGGTGGGGGAAAGATTAGTTCTTTTAAGAATCTTCATATGTCAATCAATTTGACAAAATGCCGGGCGGGAGAGATGCGCTTATCTTTGGAGCGCTCAAAAGGTAAAGATTTTTAAAAATAAGGAAAATAAGGAAATCTAAAAACATTTTAAGAATTAAACCCACCCTCATTTTGCAAAGTTTATCCAATGCCATGGGGCAGTTGAGTGAAGTTGTCCTTTTTTTTTCATTTTACCTATCATTCATTACATAGTCACCTTAAAGAAGAATGTTAAAAAGTTAGCAACCAAATAAAGGGCCAGATTACAAATTGTGTGATAAATCAAAATTTACCGTTAGCGAAAACACCGTTAGTGATATGTTTTTTTCTATTCTCGAGATCCGTTGGTATTACAAGTGAAAAAAAGGAGGTTTTTGCGCTAGTGGTAGCCTCAGAATCACAAACATCACTAGCAGAGTTTTGGCATGCTCATGCATGTCTTCTCCTATAGAAATCAATGAAAGAAAAAAAAGTGGAAACGGACAAGAAAGTGAAAAAAAAAACATCCTACCAAAAGCACCTAGTTTAATAACCCCTAATCCACCATCCCCCCATATTGCCAACCCCTAAACAATGTTAAATAAATAATCAACCCCTAAACCGCCCCCCCCCACATCACAATGTATCAAAATAAACCATTAACCCCTAAACCGCCATTCCCCCACATCGCATAGTATCTAAATAAATCCTTAACCCCTAAACCACCACCCCCACATCGCACAGTAATAAACTAATAACTAATCCCCCTAACTTAACCCCAAATAAAATACCTATAAATTAAATTAAAACTATACTTACTACTTTAAAAAAATAAAAACCTAAAATAAAATTTAAACCTAAATAAATAAATAAATGGATAAATCGCAATAAAAGTATCCAATCTAGAGTGAGTCAGCTAGCTAAAGAACTTAAAATCAACAAGCAAAAAAAAGCTGATGAGAGATATCAATGATTATAAAGAAAATAAGGTGTATACCTATAAAAAACAAACTTCTGAATTCAAATCTACTATTAAAGATAATGATAAAATAACTAGCACTACTAAGTCTCCTTACCAGGGGCCTGAATCTAAATCAGGTTGCGAGTATGCAAACCATAAAAGGTATAAAATACAACATTACCCAAAAGCAAAACAAAACCATTATAACAAGAATATTAGTTTTGAACATCACTACTGTATAACAACAGAGAGAGATATGAGGGGAACATGGGAAGGCAAAATTATCAGAACCAAAATACATATACACATAATTCACATTTGAAAGAACCCCATCCACAACAAAAATCAAGTAACTTTAATCAACAACCCCAATGGAGAAGGAGAAATAACGTAAGAGATAATGAAGCCAAAGGCTATAATACACAATCATATTTACCAACCAAAAATAGATTTGAACCTCTTAATAGCAATCCTAATCCCAAAAATTCCTCTGTATGGGAAGTTAGAGGTGCGACCCAAAGACACTAATGAGAACCATTTTTTATGGGTAAGAGAATGGACAAGAAACACTACACAGGGACCAGAACAAGACAGGTCAAGACAAAGACAAAGGTCACTAGAAAGAGGAGAAGATGAACTAAGGCAAAAAAAAAACATATACAGGCTAGCAGGGAGAATAAGAAGAGAATGAGCCAGACTGAAAAGGATATTTTTAATTTAGCAAATATCAATTTAGAACCTAACGATATTAGTCTATTACAGAAGGGTTTAAAATTTGCTCCCAAATCAAAGCCTAGCAAATTCGAAATGTATGTGGATGTGCACAAATATGTAAGAAAACTTACCCTAAAAAGATATTTCCTCAAAAATCCAGAAAATAGGAACACACACAACTATCATCACATAGAGTCAGGAGATCTAGGAATCATTAACATCTTAAAGGACTTAGAAAAGGATAATAATATACCTGCGATACTAGGAGCTGAGGATAGTACCACTAATATAATAGACATGGATATGAATGAGATTTTGAATATGTCCCAATACGATACGGAACCAGATATTAATCATTGAAATTTAAAGGGCAAATTAACATTTAACCCAGTGGGAGCCCAGGGGGAGCAAGTATCTATGTTCTCTAAACTAGTTCTCAAACATATAGAGGATAAGTTCGCTAGGGAAGAAGCTTTCCTAAATAAACATAATGACAATTTATTATCAATTTTGGAAAGGAAATCTTTGAAAAAATTAATGAATAATGAGGACATCATAATACGCCCCGCCGATAAATGCGGGGGTATTGTAATTCAACAAATACAAGCATATTTACAGGAAGCAATGAATCTCCTAAACGACAGCATTACATATGAGACTCTAACAAAAGACCCCACAGAAGAAATCATTAAAGAGATCAATAAATTGTTAAATAAAGCTAAATCTGATGGTATCCTTAACGATAATGAATAAAAGTTTGTGTTTACACCTCAACCTAATATATCAATCTTTTACCACCTCCTAAAGGTGCATAAAAACCCTATAAATATCCTGGGAAGACCAATAGTATCAGGGATAGGGTCTATATGTGACAACCTATGTCTAAATATGTAGATTATTTTTTACAGCCCATAGTCAAGAAAACTAAAGCTTATTTAAATGATACAACCACGGTCATCAGAAAATTTGAGGGATTAAAATGGGAGGAAGACATGTATTGGTTGATTTGCGATGTAGCCGCACTATATACATGCATCCCACATGATAAAGGCACCGATAAAATAAGGGAAGAATTATCCAAATGGCAAATTCCAGCACCTCATACTCAATTTCTAATTGATAGCATTAATTTTATTTTACATCATAAGTATTTTCTATTTGAAAATAAATTCTACATTCAAACACGGGGAACAGCAATGGGGACTTCTTTCGCCCCCTCCTATGTGAACCTCTATGTTAATGCTTTTGAAAATGATAATATTTGGGAGAACAAATCCTATATTAGAAATGTCTTATCGTATTTGAGATACATAGATGATATTATAATTAATGGAAAGGAGAACCTGAAGAAATAGAACATTTTATGAATCATATGAATAATAATAATTACAACTTACGTCTTACTAACTCTTTTTCCAAAACACAGATATAATTTTTAGATTTGATTCTCTTCAAAGATTTAGAGGGTAAAGTGGCAGTGAAAACTATAGGAAAACTACAGATCGCAATAGTTATATCCAGGCAAGAAGTGCACACAAAAAAAGCTGGATGAATAATGTTCCATATAGTCAATTACTTCGTCTAAAAAGGATCTGCACACATCAAGTAGATTTTGAAAGTGAAGTTTATATCCTGGAAAACAAATTCCTTGAAAAAGGCTTCAGTCAAGAAGTTATAAAAGAGGCCAAAAATAAAGCAATAGCTAGAGAAAGACACCATCTATTTAAGGACAAAGAACCCGCAATAGAAGCAATAGGGACCAAGTTACATAATAAACTCTAAAAACGATAATTCCATCAGGTTTGTCACCACTTACAACAAAGGTTCTAGAACATTAGAAAATATCTTCAGAAAGCACTGGCCTTCTCCTAATATCAGATCCCCTCTTAGGACCACATCTAAATGAGAAACCAGTATTTACTTATAAAAAAGGTAGAAGCCTAAAAAATATTTTAGCACCCAGCAAACTCAAAAATACTAGTAAAACTACAAAAGAAAGGGATAAGAATCCATGTGAGAATTGGCTTACAGAATGGAAGGGTACACTAAAAGGTGGGAAATAAAGATGAAACATGTGCAAACATATCAACAAAGCACCAGCATTCTCAAATAGTGATCCACCGAAACATTTAATATCACCTGCAAAAGTAATTGTGATTCCACATATGTGGTTTATATTCTAGAATGTGGGTGTGGCCTATTATATGTATGCCGCACAAAGTGAAAAATCACATGTAGAGCCAATGAGCATATTTATAATATCAAAGAAGAATTTTTAAAACATAGGGTATCCAAACATTTCTTTGATCATCATGGGTGTAACCCTATGTCTTTAAGTATACAATTAATTGACTGGGTACCCCCATCAAAATCCAATAGACTGTTAGAATTGAGGAAACTTGAGACAAAATGGATATATAAACTTTAAACCCTTCAACCCACCGGTGTTAATATAGACATTGACATAGCAGCGTTTATGTAACATGGAGTGTAGGCGCAGTTTTTTGAGAAATATGAAAATATCTCAAAACTTTTTCATGTTGCTCTCTTTTTTAAAAAATTAAAAAAAAATATTTTTTAAAAAAATGTTTACATGGTTTTTATATATTTTAAACTATATATTACCACCTCATAATCTATTAATCCAGTAATTTAGGATAGTATCCATATTATATTTAGAACCCATTGTGTTAAGTGTTACTAATATTTATTTTCATAGGATAATGTACTGAGCAATACAGGATATGAATGTAGGCATACAAGAGATATCTACCATGTTTTTGATAACACCAAACGTAAAAACTAGGTACTTATCTAATCACAACCATGTGTATAATTATTATTTTTTTGCAATAAGATAGGGCTAGGACCATGTAGTGTAATCGTAGTAATGATTACAACCTGATTTTAACATACATTTTTTTGCAATTATATGTGTATTTTAACTTTTGTATTCTCTTTAGCATATGTATGTAATCATTTTGTATTCACATCGTAATTGAAATGTATCTGTTGAATTTTTTACTTGTGAAGTAATTGTGTCAAAGTACTAATTAGAGACACAGCCCATACTTCAATTGGGTGAGATCATAGTTACCATTACATAGTAAAAGACGCAACTTTCAAAATATCTGTTACCATTGCCTCTTGAGAAAGCCCGGCCACTGACCGGGGAAAACGCATCGAGGAGCTCAACAAGCGGACAGAGTATCAGTGTCTCCAATCCGCATCTACTTCCTTGTGCTGCCGTGAGTGTCCGGAAAGGGAGGGACAGTGGTCTGGCAGTGGTCCGGCAGGGACAGTGGTCAAGTTTCAAGTGGACAGATATTACAAAGATGACTTTTTAAATTCTGCATGCTGTGTTGTGGTATAGGTGAAATATCTTGACCATGACTTAAAAACACTATACACATAAAAACCTAGTTCCTTCTATATGAATAAAGCTCAAACCTCAAAAATCTAAAGGATCTCCTATCCGATATATATAATTACAAACAATGTCACCAAGAGAGGTTGGCGCTATAGAAGCTATTCGTTCCCCAAGGCAAATGTATTATATCATATAATAAATGATTATATAGAAATAATAATAATGTTTTATCAAGGGCTGAAAAACATAGAAGCTGCTAAAGGATTACTTTGCGTGTTCAAAACATACAAATTCAACTTGGATCCATTTGGAAAAACTCATTTTTCAATCGTCAAAAGAAAAAAAATCTTTACCTAAAAAAAAAATATTTGCCAAAAGAACAAATACTAACGTTTAGCTAAGAATCTGGCAGGTATACCGAATCTCTGGGTACTTTATATCTCAAGTATATACTGACGAGATAGTCATAAATTTAATTCCCAGTTATTTGCTACTAGCAAGATTAGTAATACTGCACAGATATTCTTGGGCTCACAAAAACACTAGTTCGTTCTGAAATTCTATCAATAATACAGTACTCTTAAAAAGAGATTCAAATCTGTATACTCCAATCGTATTGAAAGAACAGAAAGATTTCTGATTGATCAAAATTGGTCATGTTACAAAAACCGTGTGACTTAATACCAACAAACTTATGGGGATACACAGTGAGTAAAAGATGGAACATCAATACAGGGTATATCTAGACTGCCAAGTTAAAAGGAATCTGTTTTTGTATCGATCCCATAAGGAGGAAAGTGCCACTATATCAAGGAGAGACATTTTAATACTTATTTTGTACGAATCTATGATGAATGTATAACATACATTTTATCTATGTACCTATAGGGGCCTATTTATCAAGCCGTCAACCGCAAAAATGCTGGAATTCCGCAGCATAATTGTGGAGAGCTTGATTCCCCTTATTTATCAAAGCCTACAGACCGGCAAAAGTAGAAATCTGTGACGTAACATACGATCCGCCGGTCTCAGTCCGACACAAATCGATGGTTACGTCACTACAGATGTTCCGAATGCAAATTTGGCACTATCTGACTACTTTTGCTAGTTAACAAATAACTAGCAGGTACGCTCGCCACTATTCCGGCCCAGCGTACCTGGTTCTCAATCCGCCGCCCCGGAGGCAGTGGATGCCATAGGAATCAATGGGAGTCTAAAAGCATCAAAAGCTCATGTTCGCTGCTGCCCGATATCCTATTGATTCCTATGGGAGGATAAAAGTTATGTTTATACCTAACACCCTAACATGTACCCGAGTATAAACACCCATAATCTACTGCCCCCTACACCGCTGCAACCTACATTATACTTATTAGCCCCTAATCTGCCGCCCTGACACCGCCGCCACCTACATTATACTTATTAACCCCTAATCTGCCACCCCTACACCGCCGCCACCTACATTATACTTATTAACCCCTAAACTGCCAGCCCCCCACATTGGCATAAACTAAATTAACCTATTAAACCCTAAACTTAACAACCCACTAACTTTATATTAAATATTAACTCATCCCTATCTTATAATAAGTTTAAACTTACCTTTAAAATTACATTAAACTATATTAAACTAATAATTAACCTACCCTAACTATTATACTAAAATTACATTAAACTATATTAAATTACTAATTAACCTACCATAACTATTATAATACAATTACATTAAACTATATTAAATTAATAATTAACCTGCCATAACTATTATAATAAAATTACATTAAACTATATTAAAATAAAAATGAATCTAACCTAACTGTTATACTAAAATTACATTAAACTACAAATTAAATTAACTATATTCTATATTTAAACACCTAATTCTACTCAAATAATTTAAATCTACACTAAAAAATTACTGTTACCAAAAACTAACAACTAAGTTACAAAAAATAACAAACACTATGGCCTAGATTTGGAGTTTGGCGGTAGCCGTGAAAACCAGCGTTAGAGGCTCCTAACGCTGGTTTTAGGCTACCGCCGGTATTTGGAGTTAGTGATTAAAGGGTCTAACGCTCACTTTTCAGCCGCGACTTTTCCATACCGCAGATCCCCTTACGTAAATTACGTATCCTATCTTTTCAATGGGATCTTTCTAACTCCGGTATTTAGAGTTGTTTCTGAAGTGAGCGTTAGAGCTCTAACGACAAAACTCCAGCCGCAGGAAAAAAGCAGGAGTTAAGAGCTTTCTGGGCTAACGCCGGTTCATAAAGCTCTTAACTACTGTACCCTAAAGTACACTAACACCTATAAACTACCTATGTACCCCTAAACCGAGGTCCCCCCACATCGCCGCCACTCGATTAAATTTTTTTAACCCCTAATCTGCCGACCGCCACCTACGTTATACTTATGTACCCCTAATCTGCTGCCCCTAACCCTGCTGACCCCTGTATTATATTTATTAACCCCTAACCTGCCCCCCACAACGTCGCCGCCAGCTACTTACAATAATTAACCCCTAATCTGCCGACCGCAAAGCGCCGCCACCTACGTTATCCTTATGTACCCCTAATCTGCTGCCCCTAACACCGCCGACCCCTATATTATATTTATTAACCCCTAATCTGCCCCCCTCAACGTCGCCGACACCTGCCTACACTTATTAACCCCTAATCTGCCGAGCGGACCTGAGCGCTACTATAATAAAGTAATTAACCCCTAATCCGCCTCACTAACCCTATCATAAATAGTATTAACCCCTAATCTGCCCTCCCTAACATCGCCGACACCTACCTTCAATTATTAACCCCTAATCTGACGACCGGAGCTCATCGCTACTATAATAAATGGATTAACCCCTAAAGCTAAGTCTAACCCTAACACTAACACCCCCCTAACTTAAATATAATTTACATCTAACGAAATTAATTAACTCTTATTAAATAAATTATTCCTATTTAAAGCTAAATACTTACCTGTAAAATAAATCCTAATATAGCTACAATATAAATTATAATTACATTGTAGCTATTTTAGGATTAATATTTATTTTACAGGCAACTTTGTAATTATTTTAACCAGGTACAATAGCTATTAAATAGTTAAGAACTATTTAATAGTTACCTAGTTAAAATAATAACAAAATTACCTGTAAAATAAATCCTAACCTAAGTTACAATTAAACCTAACACTACCCTATCAATAAATTAATTAAATAAACTACCTACAATTACCTACAATTAACCTAACACTACACTATCAATAAATAAATTAAATACAATTGCTACAAATAACTACAATTACATAAACTAACTAAAGTACAAAAAATAAAAAAGAACTAAGTTACAAAAGATAAAAAAATATTTACAAACATAAGAAAAATATTACAACAATTTTAAACTAATTACACCTACTCTAAGCCCCCTAATAAAATAACAAAGACCCCCAAAATAAAAAAATGCCCTACCCTATTCTAAATTAATAGAGTTAAAAGCTCTTTTACCTTACCAGCCCTGAACAGGGCCCTTTGCGGGGCATGCCCCAAGAAAATCAGCTCTTTTGCCTGTAAAAAAAAAACATACAATACCCCCCCAACATTACAACCCACCACCCACATACCCCTAATCTAACCCAAACCCCCCTTAAATAAACCTAACACTAAGCCCCTGAAGATCTTCCTATCTTGTCTTCACCATCCAGGTATCACCGATCCGTCCTGGCATCCGGTGCTGAAGAGGTCCAGAAGAGGCTCCAAAGTCTTCCTCCTATCCGGCAAGAAGAGGACATCCGGACCGGCAAACATCTTCTCCAAGCGGCATCTTCGATCTTCTTCCATCCGGTGCGGAGCGGGTCCACCTTGAAGCAGCCGACGCGGATCCATCCTCTTCTTCCGGCGTCTCCCGACGAATGACGGTTCCTTTAAGGGACGTCATCCAAGATGGCGTCCCTCGAATTCCGATTGGCTGATAGGATTCTATCAGCCAATCGGAATTAAGGTAGGAATATTCTGATTGGCTGATGGAATCAACCAATCAGAATCAAGTTCAATCCTATTGGCTGATCCAATCAGCCAATCAGATTGAGCTCGCATTCTATTGGCTGTTCCGATCAGCCAATAGAATGCGAGCTCCATCTGATTGGCTGATTGGATCAGCCAATAGGATTGAACTTGATTCTGATTGGCTGATTCCATCAGCCAATCAGAATTTTCCTACCTTAATTCCGATTGGCTGATAGAATCCTATCAGCCAATCGGAATTCAAGGGACGCCATCTTGGATGACGTCCCTTAAAGGAACCGTCATTCGTCGGGAGACGCCGGAAGAAGAGGATGGATCCGCGTCGGCTGCTTCAAGATGGACCCGCTCCGCACCGGATGGAAGAAGATCGAAGATGCCGCTTGGAGAAGATGTTTGCCGGTCCGGATGTCCTCTTCTTGCCGGATAGGAGGAGACTTTGGAGCCTCTTCTGGACCTCTTCAGCACCGGATGCCAGGACGGATCGGTGATACCTGGATGGTGAAGACAAGGTAGGAAGATCTTCAGGGGCTTAGTGTTAGGTTTATTTAAGGGGGGTTTGGGTTAGATTAGGGGTATGTGGGTGGTGGGTTGTAATGTTGGGGGGGGTATTGTATGTTTTTTTTACAGGCAAAAGAGCTGATTTTCTTGGGGCATGCCCCGCAAAGGGCCCTGTTCAGGGCTGGTAAGGTAAAAGAGCTTTTACATTTATTAATTTAGAATAGGGTAGGGAATTTTTTATTTTGGGGGTCTTTGTTATTTTATTAGGGGGCTTAGAGTAGGTGTAATTAGTTTAAAATTGTTGTAATATTTTTCTTATGTTTGTAAATATTTTTTTATTTTTTGTAACTTAGTTCTTTTTTATTTTTTGTACTTTAGTTAGTTTATTTAATTGTAGTTATTTGTAGATATTGTATTTAATTTATTTATTGATAGTGTAGTGTTAGGTTTTATTGTAGGTAATTGTAGGTATTTTATTTAATTAATATATTGATAGGGTAGTGTTAGGTTTAATTATAACTTAGGTTAGGACTTATTTTACAGGTAATTTTGTTATTATTTTAACTAGGTAACTATTAAATAGTTCTTAACTATTTAATAGCTATTGTACCTGGTTAAAATAATTACAAAGTTGCCTGTAAAATAAATATTAATCCTAAAATAGCTACAATGTAATTATAATTTATATTGTAGCTATATTAGGATGTATTTTACAGGTAAGTATTTAGCTTTAAATAGGAATAATTTATTTAATAAGAGTTAATTAATTTAGTTAGATGTAAATTATATTTAAGTTAGGGGGGTGTTAGTGTTAGGGTTAGACTTAGCTTTAGGGGTTAATCCATTTATTATAGTAGCGATGAGCTCCGGTCGTCAGATTAGGGGTTAATAATTGAAGTTAGGTGTCGGCGATGTTAGGGAGGGCAGATTAGGGGTTAATACTATTTATGATAGGGTTAGTGAGGCGGGTTAGGGGTTAATAACTTTATTATAGTAGCGCTCAGGTCCGCTCGGCAGATTAGGGGTTAATAAGTGTAGGCAGGTGTCGGCGACGTTGAGGGGGGCAGATTAGGGGTTAATAAATATAATATAGGGGTCGGCGGTGTTAGGGGCAGCAGATTAGGGGTACATAAGGATAACGTAGGTGGCGGCGCTTTGCGGTCGGCAGATTAGGGGTTAATTATTGTAAGTAGCTGGCGGCGACGTTGTGGGGGGCAGATTAGGGGTTAATAAATATAATATAGGGGTCGGCGGTGTTAGGGGCAGCAGATTAGGGGTACATAGGGATAACGTAGGTTGCGGCGGTGTACGGAGCGGCAGATTAGGGGTTAATAATAATATGCAGGGGTCAGCGATAGCGGGGGCGGCAGATTAGGGGTTAATAAGTGTAAGGTTAGGGGTGTTTAGACTCGGGGTACATGTTAGAGTGTTAGGTGCAGACGTAGGAAGTGTTTCCCCATAGGAAACAATGGGGCTGCGTTAGGAGCTGAACGCTGCTTTTTTGCAGGTGTTAGGTTTTTTTACAGCTCAAGCAGCCCCATTGTTTCCTATGGGGGAATCGTGCACGAGCACGTTTTTGAGGCTGGCCGCGTCCGTAAGCAACTCTGGTATCGAGAGTTGCATTTGCGGTAAAAATGCTCTACGCTCCTTTTTTGGAGCCTAACGCAGCATTTTTTTGAACTCTCGATACCAGAGTTAATTTTATGGTGCGGCCAGAAAAAAGCCCGCGGAGCATTAACAGCCCATCTACCGCCAAACTCCAAATCTAGGCCTAAGTTACACAAAAAAATAAACACTAAGTTACAAAAATAAAAAAGAAATTATCAAAGATTTAAACTAATTACACCTAATCTAAGGGCCCTATGAAAATAGAAAAGCCCCCTAAAATAAAAAACCTAACCTACAATAAACTACAAATAGCCCTTAAAAGGGCCTTTTGCGGGGCATTGCCCCAAAGTAATCAGCTCTTTTACCTGTAAAAAAAAAAATACAAATACCCCCCAAAAGTAAAACCCACACAACCAATCCCCCAAATATAAAACTAACTAAAAAAACCTAAGCTCCCCATTGCCCTGAAAGGGGCATTTGGATGGGCATTGCCCTTAAAAGGGCATTTAGCTCTATTGCAGCCCAAGTCCTAATCTAAAACTAAAACCCACCCAATAAACCCTTAAAAAATCCTAACACTAACCCCAGAAAATTTACTTACAGTTTTGAAGATCCGACATCCATCCTCCAAGAAGCCGGAAGAAGTCCTCAACAAAGCGGCTGAAGTCTTCATCCAAGCCCACAGAAGTCTTCATCCAGACGGCATCTTCTATCTTCATTTATCCGGCACGGCTCCATCTTCAAGACATCCAACGCGGAGCATCCTCTTCTTTCCGCCTACTTTCCTTTAAATGACATCATCCAAGGTGGTGCCCATTAGATTCCGATTGGCTGATAGAATTCTATCAGCCAATCGGAATTAAGGTTGAAAAAATACTATTGGCTGTTGCAATCAGCCAATAAGATTGAGCTTTCATCCTATTGGCTATTCCAATCAGCCAATAGAATGCGAGCTCAATCCTATTGGCTGATTGGAATAGCCAATAGGATGAAAGCTCAATCCTATTGGCTGATTACAACAGCCAATAGGATTTTTTCAACCTTGATTCCGATTGGCTGATAGAATTCTATCAGCCAATCGGAATCTAAGGGACGCCATCTTGGATGACGTCATTTAAAGGAGCCTTCATTCATCGGTAGTGGTCGGAAAGAAGAGGATGCTCCACGTCGGATGTCTTGAAGATGGAGCCGCTCTGCGCCGGATGGATGAAGATAGAAGATGCCGTCTGGATAAAGACTTCTGCCCGTCTGGAGGACCACTTCGCCCGGCTTGGATAAAGACTTCGGCCCGGTTGGGTGAAGACGTCTCCAGGTAAGGTGATCTTCAGGGGGTTAGTGTTAGGTTTTTTTAAGGGGGGATTGGGTGGGTTTTAGAGTAGGGTTGGTTGAGTGTGGGTGGTGGCTTTTAATGTTGGGGGGGAATTGTATTTTTTTTTACAGGTAAAAGAGCTAATTACTTTGGGGCAATGCCCCGCAAAAGGCCTTTTTAAGGGCTTTTTGTAATTTAGTGTAGGGTACAAATAGCTCTTAAAAGGACCTTTTGCGGGGCATTGCCCCAAAGTAATCAGCTCTTTTACCTGTAAAAAAAAAAATACAAATACCCCCCCAAAAGTAAAACCCACACAACCAATCCCCCAAATATAAAACTAACTAACAAAACCTAAGCTCCCCATTGCCCTGAAAGGGGCATTTGGATGGGCATTGCCCTTAAAAGGGCATTTAGCTCTACTGCAGCCCAAGTCCTAATCTAAAACTAAAACCCACCCAATAAACCCTTAAAAAATCCTAACACTAACCCCAGAAGATTTACTTACAGTTTTGAATATCCGACATCCATCCTCCAAGAAGCCAGGAGAAGTCCTCAACGAAGCGGCTGAAGTCTTCATCCAAGCCCGCAGAAGTCTTCATCCAGACGGCATATTCTATCTTCATTTATCCGGCACGGCTCCATCTTCAAGACATCCAACGCGGAGCATCCTCTTCTTTCCGCCTACTTTCCTTTAAATGACATCATCCAAGATGGCGTCCCTTAGATTCCGATTTGCTGATAGAATTCTATCAGCCAATCGGAATTAAGGTTGAAAAAATACTATTGGCTGTTGCAATCAGCCAATAAGATTGAGCTTTCATCCTATTGTCTATTCCAATCAGCCAATAGAATGCAAGCTCAATCCTATTGGCTGATTGGAATAGCCAATAGGATGAAAGCTCAATCCTATTGGCTGATTACAACAGCCAATAGGATTTTTTCAACCTTGATTCTGATTGGCTGATAGAATTCTATCAGCCAATCGGAATCTAAGGGACGCCATCTTGGATGACATCATTTAAAGGAACCTTCATTCATCGGTAGTCGTTGGAAAGAAGAGGATGCTCCACGTCGGATGTCTTGAAGATGGAGCCGCTCCGCGCCGGATGGATGAAGATAGAAGATGCCGTCTGGATGAAGACTTCTGCCCGTCTGGAGGACCACTTCGCCCGGCTTGGATAAAGACTTCGACCCAGTTGGGTGAAGACATCTCCAGGTAAGGTTATCTTCAAGGGGTTAGTGTTAGGTTTATTTAAGGGGGGATTGGGTGGGTTTTAGAGTAGGTTTGGTTGCGTGTGGGTGGTGGGTTTTAATGTTGGGGGGGAATTGTATTTTTTTTTACAGGTAAAAGAGCTGATTACTTTGGGGCAATGCCCCACAAAAGGACTTTTTAAGGACTATTTGTAATTTAGTGTAGGGTACGGCTTTTTTATTTTGGGGGGCTTTTTTATTTTGTGAGGGGGATTAGATTACGTGTAATTAGTTTACAAATATTGTAGTTATTTTATTATTTTCTGTAATTTAGTGAGGTTTTTTCGCACTTTAGATAATTTTATTTAATTGTAATTAATTGTAGTTAATTTAGTGAATTAATTTAATTATAGTGTAGTATAAGGTGCAATTGTAACGTAGGTTAGGTTTTATTTTACAGGTATATCTGTCTTTATTTTAACTAGGTAGTTATTAAATAGTTAATAACTATTTAATAACTATTCTATCTAGTTAAAATAAATACAAAGTTGTTTATAAAATAAAAATAAACCCTAAGATAGCTACAATGTAACTATTAGTTATATTTTAGCTATCTTAGGCCTAGATTTGGAGTTTGGCGGTAGCTGTGAAAACCAGCGTTAGAGGCTCCTAACGCTGGTTTTAGGCTACCGCCGGTATTTGGAGTCATTCAAAAAAGGGTCTAACGCTCACTTTTCAGACGCGACTTTTCCATACCGCAGATCCCCTTACGTCAATTGCGTATCCTATCTTTTCAATGGGATCTTTCTAACTCCGGTATTTAGAGTCGTGTCTGAAGTGAGCGTTAGAAATCTAACGACAAAACTCCATACGCAGAAAAAAGTCAGTAGTTAAGAGCTTTCTGGGCTAACGCCGGTTCATAAAGCTCTTAACTACTGTACTCTAAAGTACACTAACACCCATAAACTACCTATGTACCCCTAAACCGAGGCCCCCCCACATCGCCGACACTCAAATACATTTTTTTAACCCCTAATCTGCCAACCGCCACCTACGTTATACTTATGTACCCCTAATCTGCTGTCCCTAACACCGCTGACCCCTATATTATATTTATTAACCCCTAACCTGCCCCCCACAACGTCGCAGCCAGCTACCTACAATAATTAACCCCTAATCTGCCGACCGCTCCTACGTTATCCTTATGTACCCCTAATCTGCTGCCCCTAACACCGTCGACCCCTATATTATATTTATTTTTTTGAAAATAATTTTTATTGTTTTTGAAAGATGAATGAACATGAGAGCATCAAAAGCATGTACACACATATCAATAGTACATATTACAATATTAACAGAAAATTACAATATGTAAAGCAATCACAGATAATAAGGAACGCAAGAGAGAATGCTGAGTGTTAGAGTCAATGCCAGTTGCTTGTGGATCTCCAATCGTACCCTCACCTCTCCAGGTAAGAGCGCTGAAATTCAGTTGCTGCAAAAGGACAAACACATTGCAATCTATCCAGATAAATCAGCATTCTCCAGAGAGTGTAGAGGTTTTATCATAGTTGTGCATACCAATATCATAACTTAACCATAAAACATTACAAATCAGGTCTATTAGTCAAAACAAATGCAGGCTGTGCCAAGCTATCTAATAGGCGGGGGAAGGGAAAAAAGGAGAGAAAAAAAAAAAAAAAGAAAAAAAAAAACAACACACACAGACCGGCGAGAGATATAGGAGTGGAATTTTAGGGAGGGTTCAGTAAGGGGGGGAAGGGATGAGGGGGGGTAGAAGTGTTCATGTAGCGTTAGGAAGGTCCAACACCAAAGAACCACAATCACCCCAAATAACCCCTATATTATATTTATTAACCCCTAATCTGCCCCCCTCAACGTCGCCTCCACCCACCTACACTTATTAACCCCTAATCTGCCGAGCGGACCGCACCGCTACTATAATAAAGTTATTAACCCCTAATCCGATTCACTAACCCTATAATAAATAGTATTAACCCCTAATCTGCCCTCCCTAACGCCCTCCCTAACATCACCGACACCTAACTTCAATTATTAACCCCTAATCTGCCGACTGGAGTTCACCGCTATTCTATTAAATGTTTTAACCCCTAAAGCTAAGTCTAACCCTAACACTAACACCCCCCTAAATTAAATATAATTTTAATCTAACGAAATTAATTAACTCTTCTTAAATAAATTATTCCTATTTAAAGCTAAATACTTACCTGTAAAATAAATCCTAATATAGCTACAATATAAATTATAATTATATTATAGCTATTTTAGGATTAATATTTATTTTACAGGTAACTTTGTATTTATTTTAACCAGGTACAATAGCTATTAAATAGTTAAGAACTATTTAATAGCTAAAATAGTTAAAATAATTACAAATTTACCTGTAAAATAAATCCAAACCTAAGTTACAATTAAACCTAACACTACACTATCAATAAATTAATTAAATAAAATACCTATAATTATCTACAATTAAACCTAACACTACACTATCAATAAATAAATTAAATACAATTCCTACAAATAAACACAATGAAATAAACTAACTAAAGTACAAAAAATAAAAAAGAACTAAGTTACAAAAAATAAAAAAATATTTACAAACATTAGAAATATATTACAACAATTTTAAACTAATTACACCTACTCTAAGCCCCCTAATAAAATAACAAAGCCCCCCAAAATAAAAAAATGCCCTACCCTATTCTAAATTACTAAAGTTCAAAGCTCTTTTACCTTACCAGCCCTGAACAGGGCCCTTTGCGGGGCATGCCCCAAGAAGTTCAGCTCTTTTGCCTGTAAAAAAAACATACAATACCCCCCCCAACATTACAAACCACCACCCACATACCCCTAATCTAACCCAAACCCCCCTTAAATAAACCTAACACTAAGCCCCTGAAGATCTCCCTACCTTGAGTCGTCTTCACCCAGCCGAGCCAAATTCTTCATCCAAGCGGAGCAAGAAGAGGTCCTCCATCCGGTAGAAGTCTTCATCCAAGCGGGGCAGAAGAGGTCTTCCATCCGATTGAAGTCTTCATCCAAGAGGCATCTTCTATCGTCATCCATCTGGAGCGGAGCGGCAGCATCCTGAAGACCTCCGACGCGGAACATCCATCCTGGACGATGACTGAACGACGAATGACGGTTCCTTTAAATGACGTCATCCAAGATGGCATCCCTCGAATTCCGATTGGCTGATAGGATTCTATCAGTCAATCGGAATTAAGGTAGGAATATTCTGATTGGCTGATGGAATCAGCCAATCAGAATCAAGTTCAATCTGATTGGCTGATCCAATCAGCCAATCAGATTGAGCTCGCATTCTATTGGCTGATCAGAACAGCCAATAGAATGCAAGCTCAATCTGATTGGCTGATTGGATCAGCCAATCGGATTGAACTTGATTCTGATTGGCTGATTCCATCAGCCAATCAGAATATTCCTACCTTAATTCCGATTGGCTGATAGAATCCTATCAGCCAATCGGAATTCGAGGGACGCCATCTTGGATGATGTCATTTAAAGGAACCGTCATTCGTCGTTCAGTCGTCGGCCAGGATGGATGTTCCGCGTCGGAGGTCTTCAGGATGCTGCCGCTCCGCTCCGGATGGATGTTGATAGAAGATGCCTCTTGGATGAAGACTTCAATCGGATGGAAGACCTCTTCTGCCCCGCTTGGATGAAGACTTCTACCGGATGGAGGACCTCTTCTTGCTCTGCTTGGATGAAGAATTTGGCTCGGCTGGGTGAAGACGACTCAAGGTAGGGAGATCTTCAGGGGCTTAGTGTTAGGTTAATTTAAGGGGGGTTTGGGTTAGATTAGGGGTATGTGGGTGGTGGGTTGTAATGTTGGGGGGGGTTATTGTATGTTTTTTTTTACAGGCAAAAGAGCTGAACTTCTTGGGGCATGCCCCGCAAAGGGCCCTGTTCAGGGCTGGTAAGGTAAAAGAGCTTTGAACTTTAGTAATTTAGAATAGGGTAGGGCATTTTTTTATTTTGGGGGGCTTTGTTATTTTATTAGGGGGCTTAGAGTAGGTGTAACTAGTTTAAAATTGTTGTAATATATTTCTAATGTTTGTAAATATTTTTTTTATTTTTTGTAACTTAGTTCTTTTTTATTTTTTGTACTTTAGTTAGTTTATTTCATTGTATTTATTTGTAGAAATTGTATTTAATTTATTTATTGATAGTGTAGTGTTAGGTTTAATTGTAGATAATTATAGGTATTTTATTTAATTAATTTATTGATAGTGTAGTGTTAGGTTTAATTGTAACATAGGTTAGGATTTATTTTACAGGTAAATTTGTAATTATTTTAACTGTTTTAGCTATTAAATAGTTCTTAACTATTTAATAGCTATTGTACCTGGTTAAAATAAATACAAAGTTACCTGTAAAATAAATATAAATCCTAAAATAGCTATAATATAATTATAATTTATATTGTAGCTCTATTAGGATTTATTTTACAGGTAAGTATTTAGCTTTAAATAGGAATAATTTATTTAAGAAAAGTTAATTAATTTTGTTAGATTAAAATTATATTTAATTTAGGGGGGTGTTAGTGTTAGGGTTAGACTTAGCTTTAGGGGTTAATACATTTATTAGAATAGCGGTGAGCTCCAGTCGGCAGATTAGGGGTTAATAATTGAAGTTAAGTGTCGGTGATGTTAGGGAGGGCAGATTAGGGGTTAATACTATTTATTATAGGGTTAGTGAGGCGGATTAGGGGTTAATAATTTTATAATAATAGCGGTGCGGTCCGCTCGGCAGATTAGGGGTTAATAAGTGTAGGCAGGTGGAGGCGACGTTGTGGGGGGCAGATTAGGGGTTAATAAATATAATATAGGGGTCGGCGGTGTTAGGGGCAGCAGATTAGGGGTACATAGGGATAATGTAAGTAGCGACGGTTTACGGAGCGGCAGATTAGGGGTTAATAATAATATGCAGGGGTCAGCGATAGCGGGGGCAGCAGAATAGGGGTTAATAAGTGTAAGGCTAGGGGTGTTTAGACTCGGGGTACATGTTAGAGTGTTAGGTGCAGACGTAGGAATTGTTTCCCCATAGCAAACAATGGGGCTGCGTTAGGAGCTGAACGCAGCTTTTTTGCAGGTGTTAGTTTTTTTTTCAGCTCAAACAGCCCCATTGTTTCCTATGGGGGAATCGTGCACGAGCACGTTTTTGAGGCTGGCCGCGTCCGTAAGCAACTCTGGTATCGAGAGTTGCAGTGGCGTTAAATATGCTCTACGCTCCTTTTTTGGAGCCTAACGCAGCCATTCTGTGGACTCTCAATACCAGAGTTATTTTAAAGGTGCGGCCAGAAAAAAGCCAGCGTTAGATACGCGGGTCGTTACCGACAAAACTCTAAATCTAGCCGTTAGGGTTTATTTTATAGGTTAGTGTTTAGTTTTAAATAGGAATAATTTAGGTAATTGTAGTAATTTTATTTAGATTTATTTTAATTATATTTAAGTTAGGGGGTGTTAGGGTCAGACTTAGGTTTAGGGTTTAATAACTTTATTATAGTGGTGGCGACGTTGTGGGCGGAAGATTAGGGGTTAATAAATGTAGTTAGGCTGCGGCGACATTGGGGGCGGCAGATTAAGGGTTAATAAATATAATTTAGGGTTCGGCGATGTTGGGGGCAGCAGATTACGGGTTCATAACTATAATGTAGGTGGCGGCGGTGTCCGGAGCGGCAGATTAGGGGTTAATAATATAATGCAGGTGTCGGCGATATCGGGGGCGGCAGATTAGGGGTTAATAATTGTAAGATTAGGGGTGTTTAGACTTGGGGTTCATGTTAGGGTGTTAAATTGTAGACATAACTTTTATTTCCCCATAGCAATCAATAGGGCTGCGTTAGGAGCTGAACACTGCTTTTTTGCAGGTGTTAGTTTTTTTTTCAGCCGCTCGCCACTATTCCAGCCCAGCGTACCTGCCATAGGAATCAATGAGAGTCTGAAAGCATCAAAAGCTCATGTTCGCTGCTGCCCGATATCCCATTGATTCCTATGGGAGAATAAAAGTTATGTTTACACCTAACACCCTAACATGTACCCGAGTATAAACACCCCTATTCTGCTGCCCCCTACACCGTCGCCACCTACATTATACTTATTAACCCCTAATCTGCCGCCCTGACAACGCCGCCACCTACATTATACTTATTAACTCCTAATCTGCCACCCCTACACCGCCGCCACCTACATTATACTTATTAACCTCTAAACTACCAGCTCCCTACATTGGCATAAACTAAATTAACTTTATATTAAATATTAACTCATACCTATCTTATAATAAGTTTAAACTTACCTTTAAAATTACATTAAACTATATTAAACTAATAATTAACCTACCCTAACGATTATACTAAAATTACATTAAACTATATTAAATTAATAATTAACCTAACTATTATACTAAAATTACATTAAACTATATTAAATTAATAATTAACCTACCCTAACTATTATAATAAAATTACATTAAACTATATTAAAATAAAAATTAATCTAACCTAACTGTTATAATAAAATTATATTAAACTACAAATTAAATTAACTATATTCTATATTTAAACACCTAACTCTACTCAAATAATTTAAATCTACACTAAAAAATTACTGTTACCAAAAACTAACAACTAAATTACAAAAAATAACAAACACTATGTTACACAAAAAAATAAACACTAAGTTACAAAAATAAAAAAGAAATTATCAAAGATTTAAACTAATTACACCTAATCTAAGGGCCCTATGAAAATAGAAAAGCCCCCTAAAATAAAAAAACCTAACCTACAATAAACTACAAATAGCCCTTAAAAGGGCCTTTTGCGGGGCATTGCCCCAAAGTAATCAGCTCTTTTACCTGTAAAAAAAAATAATACAAATACCCCCCCAAAAGTAAAACCCACCACCCACACAACCAATCCCCCAAATATAAAACTAACTAAAAAATCCTAAGCTCCCCATTGCCCTGAAAAGGGCATTTGGATGAGCATTGCCCTTAAAAGGGCATTTAGCTCTGTTGCAGCCCAAGTCCTAATCTAAAACTAAAACCCACCCAATAAACGCTTAAAAAATCCTAACACTAACCCCAGAAGATTTACTTACAGTTTTGAAGATCCGTCATCCATCTAAGAAGCCGGGAGAAGTCCTCAACGAAGTGGCTGAAGTCTTCATCCAAGCCCGCAGAAGTCTTCATCCAGATGGCATCTTCTATCTTCATTTATCCGGCTCGGAGCGGCTCCATCTTCAAGACATCCAACACGGAGCATCCTCTTCTTTCTGCCAACTACCGATGAATGAAGGTTCCATTAAATGACGTCATCCAAGATGGCGTCCCTTAGATTCCGATTGGCTGATAGAATTATAGTCGGAAAGAAGAGGATGCTCCTCGTCGGATGTCTTGAAGATGGAGCCGCTCCGCGCCGGATGGATGAAGATAGAAGATGCCGTCTGGATGAAGACTTCTGCCCGTCTGGAGGACCACTTCGCCCAGCTTGGATAAAGACTTCGGCCCGGTTGGTTGAAGACGTCTCCAGGTAAGGTGATCTTCAAGGGGTTAGTGTTAGGTTTTTTAAGGGGGAATTGGGTGGGTTTTAGAGTAGGGTTGGTTGTGTGTGGGTGGTGGGTTTTAATGTTGGGGGGGAATTGTATTTTTTTTTACAGGTAAAAGAGCTAACTACTTTGGGGCAAAAAAATGCCTTTTTAAGGGCTTTTTGTAATTTAGTGTAGGGTAGGGCTTTTTTATTTTGGGGGGCTTTTTTATTTTGTTAGGGGGATTAGATTAGGTGTAATTAGTTTAAAAATATTGTAATTATTTTATTATTTTCTGTAATTTAGTGGTTTTTTTCGTACTTTATATAATTTTATTTAATTGTAATTAATTGTAGTTAATTTAGTGAATTAATTTAATTATAGTGTAGTATTAGGTGCAATTGTAACGTAAGTTAGGTTTTATTTTACAGGTATATTTGTATTTATTTTAACTAGGTAGTTATAAATAGTTAATAACTATTTAATAACTATTCTACCTAGTTAAAATAAATACAAAGTTGTTTGTAAAATAAAAATAAACCCTAAGATAGATACAATGTAACTATTAGTTATATTGTAGCTACCTTAGGGTTTATTTTATAGGTAAATATTTAGTTTTAAATAGGAATAATTTAGGTAATTGTAGTAATTTTATTTAGATTTATTTTAATTATATTTAAGTTAGGGGGTGTTAGGGTTAGACTTAGGTTTAGGGGTTAATAACTTTAATATAGTGGTGGCGACGTTGTGAGCAGCAGATTAGGGGTTAATAAATGTAGTTAGGCTGCGGCGACATTGGGGGTGGCAGATTAGGGGTTAATAAATATAATGTAGGGTTCGGCGATTTTGGGGGCAGCAGATTAGGGGTTCATAACTATAATGTAGGTGGCGGCGGTGTCCGGAGCGGCAGATTAGGGGTTAATAATATAATGCAGGTGTCGGCGATGTTGGGGACGGCAGATTAGGGGTTAATAAGTGTAAGATTAAGGGTATATAGAATTGGGGTTCATGTTAGGGTGTTAGGTGTAGACATAACTTTTATTTCCCCATAGGAATCAATGGGGCTGCGTTAGGAGCTGAATGCTGCTTTTTTGCAGGTGTTTTTTTCAGCCGGCTCTCCCCCATTGATTCCTATGGGGAAATCATGCACAAGCACGTTTTACCTGCCCACCGCTAACGTAAGCAGCGCTGGTATTGAGGTGAGATGTGGAGCTAAATTTTGCTCTTCGCTCACTTTTTTGCGGTTAACGCCGGGTTTATAAAAACCCGTAAAACCAGCACTGTCTGCAAGTGAACGGTGAGCATAAACTGCTCGTTAGCACCGCACCCCTCCTAACGCAAAACTCGTAATCTAGGTGAATGTGTTTATTTTTGTTGATGTTAACCTTCAATTTATCTCTCATAACTTTACTGGGTGCTTATTTGTTTTTAAGGGTAGGTGATCTTCTAAATACAATACTTGGTTTAGAATCAATATGATCTTTTAAAAGAGGATCAACACTTAGCACTGCGGAATCTGTTGGCGCTCTACAAATAACCGATAATAATAATAATAATAATAATACATAGTATGGGCCAATGTTTTAATATAATCTTTTTGATCTCACGAAAATAGCTATTATAGCCTGTAATAAATTAAGGTGACTTAGGAGTTGTTGGATACTTTTGATCATATTTTTCACTTGCCTTCCTATTAATGGAATTGGCAAAATATTTGTTAGTATCTTCATTTCGTGCCCTTAAATAAACTTTTTGACCTAAATGGATTGGATAGCCGTTTTTAAAAAAAAATCTATTTTTAAGTATTTTGGATTGCTCATCATAATCCTCTCAAGTGGTGCAATTTCTGCAAGTTCTTTTAAATTGAAAATATGGATCATTCTTCTTCCAACTAAAATAGTAATTGCTCTCAAAATTCAAGAAACTATTACTATCTACTTTTTTGAAATATGTCTTGGAGGACATAGAACCTTGATTGGATATAATTAGTTCTAAATCTAAAAATTTAATTGTAGTCTGGTACATTACTAGAGAATTGTAAACCAAACTTATTAATATTGAGACAATCAGCAAAGTTTCTAGCTGTGAGGGTTTACTGCATTGATTATCTCTGTTAGAAAATTGTCCCAGATAGGGTGAACAGCCGTCCATCTCAGAGGTACATGTAATGGCAGCGCAAGGATAATGCACAAGACACCTGGGATTACAAATACCCACATAATAAAATACAACATTCTCTATCTTTGGGAACTTTTGCTTAAAGGGACACTGAACCCATTTTTTTTCTTTCATGATTCAGATAGAGCATGCAATTATAAGAAACTTTCTAATTTACTCCTATTAGCAATTTTTCTTTATACTCTTGCTATCTTTATTTGAAGAAAGAAAGAAAAAAAGAAGGCATCTAAGTTAAGGAGCCAGCAATTTTTTGATTCAGAACCATGGACAGCATTTGTTTATTGGTGTTGTCCAATCAGCAAGGACAACCCAGATTGTTCACCAAAAATGGGCTGGCATCTAAGCTTACATTTTTTGCTTTTCAAATAAACATACCAAGAGAATGAAGAAAATTTGATAAAAGGAGTAAATTAGAAAGTTGCTTAAAATTCCATGCTCTGCCTGAATCACGAAAGAAAAAAATTGAGTTTAGTGTCCCTTTAAGGGTAACATGGAACCAAAATCTAAGGATTAACTTTAGAATCAAAGTGAGTACTCATGCTTCATTCTAAGGATTAGCCTGCTATAAAATTTCTGTTATTCATTTAACATTTCGATTCTGAATTTGCAGAGTTTATTTAGATGTTCCACATTTGTTTTACCTCTTAGCTACATTCTGTGAGATTGAACAATCGTTTAAACATATTTTACTGTGTATTTAACTGTGTATTTTAGTGTTTTTTTTCTAATTAACACCAAGTTTACAAGTTTTGCGGTAAACCTGTTGCGTACACAACGAGCAAAATGGGGCTGTTTCTCTATTTCCATAGCGCCGCCATTACAAGTCAACATAAAACTTTCTTTTGTTGTGCGGTATGATGCGTTAAGTCGCATACCGCACAAAATCCAAGTTCCAACTTGGCATGCTTGTGCACATATTCCCCCCTAGAGATCAATGGAGAAAAAAATTTGGGGAAAAAACAACACCTGCGATTGCGAAATCACTACCGCATTTTCTCACTCCCCATTGAAGTCTATGGAGAAAAGAAAGTTTAACAAAAACCTAACACTCTAACATAAACCCCTAGTCTAATAACCCCTAAACTGTCATCCCCCACATCGCCAACACTAAATAAACTGATTAACCTCTGAGCCATCGTCCCCCCACATCGCCAACATTAAATAAACTGATTAACCGCTAAACCGCCATCCCTTCACATCGCGACTACCTAAATTAAACTATTAACCCCTAAACCTAACACCCCCTAACTTTAAATTAAAGTTACAATATACTAACTACCTTAAAATAAATAAAAACTTAGCTTAAACTACAAAAAATACTAACATTACAGAAAATAATAAAAATCTAAAATTACACAAAAAGAAAATCTAACATTACAGAAAAAACTAACATTACCAAAAAAATTAGTAAGATTTCACAAAATAAAAAACATAACATTACAGAAAATAACAAACAAAAGTATTAAAAAAAAAAAAGTTATTCCTAATCTAAAAAAACCCCACCAAAAAATAAATAAATAATCTATAAATAAATTACCAATAGCCCTTAAAAGGGCCTTTTGTAGGGCATTGCCCTAAGCTTAAGAGCTCTTTTGCCCTTATAAAAATACATAGAACCCCCTAAAATTACAACCTCCCACCCACCCAAGCCCCCAAAATAAAAAACACATCCTAATCTACCCATTGCTCCTAAAGGGGCATTTGTATATGCATTGCCCTTAAAATGGCAATCAACTCTTTTACTGCCCATAAAAATAAAAAAAATCCTAATTTAACCCCCCCCCCAAAAAAAACTAACACTAACCCTAAAATAGTTGCCGTTACTGAAGTCCGGCGATCCATCTTCTTCTAGGTTGTGAAAAGTCTTCATCCAGACGGATCCATCTTTATCCATCATGGAACCAATTTTCTTTTTTCTTGCCAGATGGGCAAAGCTATCTTTTGATGTGCGGATCCAGAATGGTGGTCCTCGGTGGTTTACATCCCATTGGATGATTAGACTTTGATCAAATTAGCCAATAGGCTGTAAGAAGCTCTCATCCTATTGTCTGATTTGATTTTTTAGCCAATAGGAATGGGTACCCTATTATAAAAGGGGTACCTTGCATTTAATCTTCAGTGTTCGGCGGACGATCGCATGGAGGGGACCCTCCACGTCGCTGATGACTGCTGCCGCTGACGAAGACCACCACTCTGAATCCGTGCATCAGAAGACCACTCCGCACCTCCGGCAAGAAGAAAGAAGATGGTCCCGCAATGGATGAAGATGGATCCGCCTGGATGAAGACTTTTCGCCGCCTGGAAGAAGATGGATCGCCGGACTTCAGTAATGGTGAGTACCTATTTTTGGGTTAGTGTTCGTTTTTTTGGGGTGTTTTTTTTAAGATTAGGACTTTTTTATTTTTATGGGCAGTAAAAGAACTGATTGCCCTTTTAAGGGCAATGTCCATACAAATACCCCTTTAGGGGCAATAGGTAGATTAGGGTTTGTTTTAGATAGGTGTTTTTTATTTTTTGGTGGGTTGTAATTTTAGGGAGTAATATGTATTTTTTTCAGGGCAAAAGAGCTGTTAAACTTAGGGCAATGCCCTACAAAAGGTCCTTTTAAGGGTTATTGTTAATTTATTTATAGATTCGTTTTTTTTTATTTTGGGGTGTTTTGTTTTTTAAAGGGGGTATTAGATTAGTAACTTTTATTTTGGATAATTTTGTTTGTTATTTTCTGTAATGTTAGGTTTTTTAATTTTGTAATCTTAGCAATTTTTTTTGTAATGTTAGTTTTTTTTAAATTTAATTTTTTGTTATTTTGTATAATTTTAGATTTTCCTTATTTTCTGTAATGTTAGGTTTTTTTTTTTTAGTCTAAGCTTAGGTTTAATTTTTTTCACAGGTACGTTTTTATTTATTTTAAGGTAGTTAGTACATTGTAACTTTAATTTAAATTTAAGGGGTGTTAGGTTTAGGTGTTAATAGTTTAATTTAGGTAGAAGCGATATGGGTGGATGGGGTATAGGGGTTAATAGATTTATTTTAGTAGTCGCGATGTAGGGGGACGGCGGTTTAGTGGTTAATAGGTTTATTTTAGTTAATAAATAGTTAATCACAGCACCACTAAAGCATTCTATCCACTGTCAAAAAATAAATAAAAAATTATATATATATTTAGGGTGCAAGAGTTTAGTAAAACCTCCAATTCTACCATCTACAAATAACAAAAAAAGAACTCAGCACACCTCAATTTAGCAAAAGTGTAAATGCAATTTATTATAAAGTATCTAAATACAATTCTATAGTATATATTAGTAGTCGTGATATAGGTGGATGGTGGTTTAGGGGTTAATAGGTTTATTTTAGTAGTCGGGATGTGGGAGTGGCGGTTTAGGGGTTAACAGGTTTATTTGAGTAGTTGTGATGTGGCGGATGGCGGATTAGGGGTTAATAGTGTAGTTTATGGGTGTTAGTATACTTTGTAACATTTTTTATGGGTTTTGTGAAACTTTTTTGTTTCGCAAAATCCATAACTACAGGTCTTTGAATGCGGAATGAATCATTGCGGTATAGGCCATAACGATTGCGGTAAAGCCATATTGCGCGACTTGTAATACAAAGTAGCTGACCATTCCACTCTCAAAGGCCATATTTTAAGCGGTAAAGCCATACCGCACAACTTGTTATATATTTTTAAAATAGATTCCCCTTGGCAGAACTTTCTAGCATTTCCCTATTGCCTCGTTTTATGTGGTTTATATATAGTTTCTAGCTGTCATCTCTGATCCTTTGAATATAAATAAGAGGTCATCTATGTAGTGGCCATAGAACACCAGATTTTCCCTATATGGGGATTTGTAGATGTAAGTTTCCTCAAAAACACCCATATATAAATTTGCAAAGCTAGGTATGAATCTAGTGCCAATGGCCATCCCTTTAGTCGCCGTCCCTTTAGTCTGTAAATAAAAACATCCTTGATATTTGAAATAATTATGTTTTAGAATAAATGTGATAAGACTAATTATATAATCTTGCTGAATCATAGGCATATAGATGTCTTGTTTGAGACAATATTGTATAGCCAAAATTCCTAAATCATGAGGAATATTGGAAGCTGACATCACTACTGATCCATTATAGGTCATCAGAAGTCTTTACTTTGGCAAGTTTACTCAATAAATCAGTAGAATCTTTAATATGAGAGGGCAAACGTCTGAAGAAAAGAGTCTATATACGCTGACAATAAATCTGTTAAGCTGTCAGTCCCTGCTATTATCGGATGCCCAGGAGGATTAGATATATCTTTATGTACTTTTGGCAAGTGGTAATAGAAAGCCACATTTGGATCTCTCAGAAATACAAATTATTTCTCTTTTTTAGTAAGAATATCTTAATATAAACCCTCTTGTAAAACAGATGCTATTTATTTTAGAAAAAGATATAGTAAGGTCATCAGATAATATTCCATAATAGTTTGTATTACTCAAGATGCGGTCCATTTCTATGATATAATCATTAAAATTCTTAAGTACAATACATCCCCTAGACTCTCATCTTGCATAAGTGATCTTATAGCTTGTTGTTCGCCTATGCTTAAAATGTTTTTATACTTTAGTTTTTTGGGGGAGGAATTCTAGATCTTTTAATACCATGGATTGAAAAATATGGATACATGTGTTTTTAATTTGCGGTGGATTAAAGGTTGATTCAGGTTTAAAAGTCGTATGTAAATAAGACCGCTGCTCCTTAACCTGTCCACCACATTTTAGGTGGCGGATTGAAATCATCCCAATCCAATACGATCGGGATGATTGACAGCACCTGCTAGTGATTGGCCGCAGGGGGCGGCAATATACAAATAGTTCACCAGAAATGCTTGTGCAATGATAAATGCAGACAACGTATGCTGTCTGCATATAGCGATGTCAAGCGGACATGATTTGCTATAGCGAATCATGTCCACTTATCATTTAATAAATTTACCCCTATGAATTATGTTGGTTGAAAAAGTCACTTTTCCATAGAGGTGGGTCTGGCTGCCGCAGTTGGTATATACATGATATGTTAAGGAGATGCAGTTTCGACTAAAGGCGCTAATGGCAGAGAAGAGAGTACGCTAAACTGTAAAATTTGCAGTATTACATTCTACCATTTTATGCTATTGCAACAAAAAAAAAAATATTGTGCATTGATATTTAATTTATTCTCCACTTAAAGTAAAATTCATCTCAATACACAATTCCGTATTAAAGGGTTAATTGTACAGAGGTTATTGCAATGTACTTTCATGGTCTATTTTGCCTGCTTTTCCTGTTTCTTTCAGTCTTCAAATCCTAATTTTTCTACTGCCCTCAGAGAGGCTAAAGTGCCACCATTATATTCTTAAAGGGTACACAGTTTTTGTCTGATATGTGCTTTCCTACAGCAGAGGAGATACGATATAATAATATACTGGGCAAGAGGTTTATAATTGAACTGCAAAACTATGCACATTTTACTAACATTTTCATTCAGATCATTTGCAATGCAGTGATTGATTTCTGTTGCATTTATAAAAATAAAATACTTTATCAGGGCTGTAAACTATAAAATATCATATTAAAGGGGACAGGGAAACCCTAAATTCTTCTTTCATGATTCAGGTAGAACATTCAATTTTAAACAACTTTCCAACTGACTTCTATTATCAGATTTGCTTTATTCCTGGTATCCTTTATTGAAGTAGCAGTAATGCCCTACTGAGAGCTAGCTGAGCACATTGGTAGGCACATTGGAATATGGAATATTAATATTTTCATGGCAGGTTAGTGCTAATGAGAATTTGTTATGGTGTTTGCACAAGAGTGGGGTGTTTTTTCCGCCAGGGACTTCTATGGGGGAATACGTGAACGCACACGCAATATTCTAAGTACAGATTTTTGCGCTAGTCGGGTTAACGCTAGAGAAAAAAAAGTTTTCTTTCAACTTGTAATACCAGCGCAATCCGACTAGCGCACAAATCTTCATTCTATCGTAGTTTTCGCTATACCGAGCCCTGTGTGTTTGTGCATCATTGAGCTGCAAATTCTTTTCATCATTGACAAATTATTTTAAGGTTTAAATATTGTATTAATGTCAAAGATGAAGATATCCTTGAACAATTGGCTATGCTTCAAATTGCACAAAAGGAATTGGAGTTTGATGCCCCTGTTTCCACATGAGCCTTCAGGCTCGCCGGAAACAAAAGTTATAAAGAAGCGGTCTAAAGACCGCTGCTCCATAACTTGTCCTCTGCATCTGAGGCTGTAGTCTTCAATCCGCCTGATCCTAAACGATCAGGCTGATACACGTCCTGCTAGCAGCCTATTGGCCATGAATCTGCAGGAGGTGGCATTGCACAAGCAGTTCACAAGAATTGCTTGTGTAATGATAAATGCAGACAGTGTATGCTGTTGGCATTTAGCGATGTGCGGCAGACATAATACGCTACATTGTATCATGTCCGCTCGCACTTTGATAAATGGACCCCAAAGAGTTTAAATGCTAATATGTGAGAGTTGGTCCATGGTCCAAGTATAGCTAAATTGTTATAGAAAATAAATACTATTATACAATCGGAGAAAAATGATAAGACGAGAGTTTATTTGGGAAAATTACATAAACAACAAATATAAACATTAGGCTTGTGTCATGTGGTAAATTAACACTGAAAATGCTTTATGTATTTTGTTGATCTATACTAGTACCCTGATTTTAATCACATTAACTGACTATTGGTGGTTTTCGTTTCATTATTGCTGTTATATGTAAAAAAGTAAAATGGCTATAACCTTAGACTGGATATTTACAGCTTATGCAAACCAAAGGTACAAAACTATAAGGAATGATTGTACAATCTTTAATATTGTTTATTTGTCATGCACTTTAATATGTGTTGATTAAAAAAGCCAATTAAAATAAAATGTCAAAGATTAAATAGAAACTGATATTATTATACGTTTATGCCAAATTCTGGATAACTGTTATTGTGTACCATTCATATCATTATAGTACAATGATGTAAGGTTCATCTATAAAACATTAGGTCTACAATTAATAAAATTAATTTAAAATGTCAAAAGAGTGCCCATAGTGTAAAAACCAATATATGCAGCACATTCTATTTGGAGACCCAGACATGTATTAGCATTAGTCTATTATTTGGGATATCCAGATATGCATTAGTAATTTATGTGTGATTTAACAACCTTAGGCCTAGATTTGGAGTTCGGCGGTAAAAGGGCTGTTAACGCTCCGCGGGTTTTTTTCTGGCCGCACCATAAATTTAACTCTGGTATCGAGAGTTCAAACAAATGCTGCGTTAGGCTCCAAAAAAGGAGCGTAGAGCATTTTTACCGCAAATGCAACTCTCGATACCAGAGCTGCTTACGGACGCGGCCGGCATCAAAAACGTGCTCGTGCATGATTCTCCCATAGGAAACAATGGGGCTGTTTGAGCTGAAAAAAAACCTAACACCTGCAAAAAAGCAGCGTTCAGCTCCTAACGCAGCCCCATTGTTTCCTATGGGGAAACACTTCCTACGTCTGCACCTAACACTCTAACATGTACCCCGAGTCTAAACACCCCTAGCCTTACACTTATTAACCCCTAATCTGCCACCCCCGCTATCGCTGACCCCTGCATATTTTTTTAAACCCCTAATCTGCCGCTCCGTAAACCGCCGCAACCTGCATTATACCTATGTACCCCTAATCTGCTGCCCCTAACATCGCCGACCCCTATATTATATTTATTAACCCCTAATCTGCCCCCCTCAACGTCGCCGACACCTGCCTACACTTATTAACCCCTAATCTGCCGAGCGGACCTGAGCGCTACTATAATAAAGTTATTAACCCCTAATCCGCCTCACTAACCCTATCATAAATAGTATTAACCCCTAATCTGCCCTCCCTAACATCGCCGACACCTAACTTCAATTATTAACCCCTAATCTGACGACCGGAGCTCACCGCTATTCTAATAAATGTATTAACCCCTAAAGCTAAGTCTAACCCTAACACTAACACCCCCCTAAGTTAAATATAATTTTTATCTAACGAAATAAATTAACTCTTATTAAATAAATTATTCCTATTTAAAGCTAAATACTTACCTGTAAAATACATCCTAATATAGCTACAATATAAATTATAATTATATTATAGCTATTTTAGGATTAATATTTATTTTACAGGTAACTTTGTAATTATTTTAACCAGGTACAATAGCTATTAAATAGTTAAGAACTATTTAATAGTTACCTAGTTAAAATAATAACAAATTTACCTGTAAAATAAATCCTAACCTAAGATATAATTAAACCTAACACTACCCTATCAATAAAATAATTAAATAAACTACCTACAATTACCTACAATTAACCTAACACTACACTATCAATAAATTAATTAAACACAATTGCTACAAATAAATACAATTAAATAAACTAGCTAAAGTACAAAAAATAAAAAAGATCTAAGTTACAGAAAATAAAAAAATATTTACAAACATAATAAAAATATTACAACAATTTTAAACTAATTACACCTACTCTAAGCCCCCTAATAAAATAACAAAGCCCCCCAAAATAAAAAATTCCCTACCCTATTCTAAATTAAAAAAGTTACAAGCTCTTTTACCTTACCAGCCCTGAACAGGGCCCTTTGCGGGGCATGCCCCAAGGATTTCAGCTCTTTTGCCTGTAAAAAAAAACATACCATACCCCCCCCAACATTACAACCCACCACCCACATACCCCTAATCTAACCCAAACCCCCCTTAAATAAACCTAACACTAAGCCCCTGAAGATCTTCCTACCTTGTCTTCACCATCCAGGTTCACCGATCCGTCCTGAAGAGCTCCTCCGATGTCCTGATCCAAGCCCAAGCGGGGGCTGAAGAGGTCCATGATCCGGTCAAAGTCTTCATCCAAGCGGGGCAGAAGAGGATCTTCCATCCGATTGAAGTCATCATCCAGGCGGCATCTTCGATCTTCTTCCATCCGGAGCGAAGCGGCAGGATCCTGAAGACATCCAGCGCGGAACATCCATCCGGACCGACGACTGAACGACGAATGACTGTTCCTTTAAGGGACGTCATCCAAGATGGCGTCCCTCGAATTCCGATTGGCTGATAGGATTCTATCAGCCAATCGGAATTAAGGTAGGAATTTTCTGATTGGCTGATGGAATCAGCCAATCAGAATCAAGTTCAATCCGATTGGCCGATCCAATCAGCCAATCAGATTGAGCTCGCATTCTATTGGCTGATCGGAACAGCCAATAGAATGCGAGCTCAATCTGATTGGCTGATTGGATCAGCCAATCGGATTGAACTTGATTCTGATTGGCTGATTCCATCAGCCAATCAGAAAATTCCTACCTTAATTCCGATTGGCTGATAGAATCCTATCAGCCAATCGGAATTCGAGGGACGCCATCTTGGATGACGTCCCTTAAAGGAACAGTCATTCGTCGTTCAGTCGTCGGTCCGGATGGATGTTCCGCGCTGGATGTCTTCAGGATCCTGCCGCTTCGCTCCGGATGGAAGAAGATCGAAGATGCCGCCTGGATGATGACTTCAATCGGATGGAAGATCCTCTTCTGCCCCGCTTGGATGAAGACTTTGACCGGATCATGGACCTCTTCAGCCCCCGCTTGGGCTTGGATCAGGACATCGGAGGAGCTCTTCAGGACGGATCGGTGAACCTGGATGGTGAAGACAAGGTAGGAAGATCTTCAGGGGCTTAGTGTTAGGTTTATTTAAGGGGGGTTTGGGTTAGATTAGGGGTATGTGGGTGGTGGGTTGTAATGTTGGGGGGGGGTATGGTATGTTTTTTTTTACAGGCAAAAGAGCTGAAATCCTTGGGGCATGCCCCGCAAAGGGCCCTGTTCAGGGCTGGTAAGGTAAAAGAGCTTGTAACTTTTTTAATTTAGAATAGGGTAGGGAATTTTTTATTTTGGGGGGCTTTGTTATTTTATTAGGGGGCTTAGAGTAGGTGTAATTAGTTTAAAATTGTTGTAATATTTTTATTATGTTTGTAAATATTTTTTTATTTTCTGTAACTTAGATCTTTTTTATTTTTTGTACTTTAGCTAGTTTATTTAATTGTATTTATTTGTAGCAATTGTGTTTAATTAATTTATTGATAGTGTAGTGTTAGGTTAATTGTAGGTAATTGTAGGTAGTTTATTTAATTATTTTATTGATAGGGTAGTGTTAGGTTTAATTATATCTTAGGTTAGGATTTATTTTACAGGTAAATTTGTTATTATTTTAACTAGGTAACTATTAAATAGTTCTTAACTATTTAATAGCTATTGTACCTGGTTAAAATAATTACAAAGTTACCTGTAAAATAAATATTAATCCTAAAATAGCTATAATATAATTATAATTTATATTGTAGCTATATTAGGATTTATTTTACAGGTAAGTATTTAGCTTTAAATAGGAATAATTTATTTAATAAGAGTTAATTTATTTCGTTAGATAAAAATTATATTTAACTTAGGGGGGTGTTAGTGTTAGGGTTAGACTTAGCTTTAGGGGTTAATACATTTATTAGAATAGCGATGAGCTCCGGTCGTCAGATTAGGGGTTAATAATTGAAGTTAGGTGTCGGCGATGTTAGGGAGGGCAGATTAGGGGTTAATACTATTTATGATAGGGTTAGTGAGGCGGATTAGGGGTTAATAACTTTATTATAGTAGCGCTCAGGTCCGCTCGGCAGATTAGGGGTTAATAAGTGTAGGCAGGTGTCGGCGACGTTGAGGGGGGCAGATTAGGGGTTAATAAATATAATATAGGGGTCGGCGGTGTTAGGGGTAGCAGATTAGGGGTACATAGGGATAACGTAGGTGGCGGCGATTTGCGGTCGGAAGATTAGGGGTTAATTATTTTAAGTAGCTTGCGGCGACGTTGTGGGGGGCAAGTTAGGGGTTAAGAAATATAATATAGGGGTCGGCGGGGTTAGGGGCAGCAGATTAGGGGTACATAAGTATAACGTAGGTGGCGGTCGGCAGATTAGGGGTTAAAAATTTTAATCGAGTGGCGGCGATGTGGGGGGAGCTCGGTTTAGGGGTACATAGGTAGTTTATGGGTGTTAGTGTACTTTAGGGTACAGTAGTTAAGAGCTTTATAAACCGGCGTTAGCCAGAAAGCTCTTAACTCCTGCTATTTTCAGGCGGCTGGAATCTTGTCGTTAGAGCTCTAACGCTCACTGCAGAAACGACTCTAAATACCAGCGTTAGAAAGATCCCATTGAAAAGATAGGCTACGCAAATGGCGTAGGGGGATCTGCGGTATGGAAAAGTCGCGGCTGAAAAGTGAGCGTTAGACCCTTTAATCACTGACTCCAAATACCAGCGGGCGCCCAAAACCAGCGTTAGGAGCCTCTAACGCTGGTTTTGACGGCTACCGCCGAACTCTAAATCTAGGCCTTATTGAATAAAAGGAAGTACTGACAGACCAGAACCCCTGTGATGTTTAATAAGTTAAGGACTTGATTACGAGTGTATAAAAAATCCATGTAAAAGTACAGTTTCCCTCTTAATAACACTCGACTTAATAACACTAGATTACGAGTTTTGCATTAAGGTGAAAAAGCAGCTTTAAGAGGTCCTAACGCTGCTTTTTTACGCCCGCTGGTATTACGAGTCTTGCAGATTTAGGGGCACCACACACTTTTTTGGCCTGAACGCAAAGCAACTTACGTAAATTTCGTAAAGGCTTTTTTCAATGGGACTTCCATAGCGCTGGTATTACGAGTATGTCCTGGGAGGCCAAAAAGTGAGCGGTACACCCTCTACCGCCAAGATTCCTAACGCATTTCAAAGTCAGTAGTTAAGAGTTTTACACTACAAAGCTGTAGCATAAAACTCATAACTAAAGTGCTTAAAAGTACACTAGCACCCATAAACTACCTATTAACCCCTAAACTGAGGTTCTCCCGCATCGCAAACACTAAAATAAAATGTTTAACCCCTAATCTGCCGCCCCTAACATCGCCGCCACCTACATTTTACTTATTAACCCCTAATCTGCCGCTCCGGAAATCGCCGCCACCTACATTATACCTATTAACCCCTAATCTGCTGCCCAAACATCTCCGCCACCTACATTATACCCATTAACCCCTAATCTGCTGTCCCCAACATCGCCACCAGGCCCGGACTGGCCATAGGGCATACCGGGCATTTGCCCGGTGGGCCTCCAGTTACCTTAGCCCCGCCCACTATTACTGCCGACTTCTTTTAATGCGGCCTGTCTTAGTTTGCCCCTACATACAACATTGTATTGTGACATGAATGGTGTGTTTTTGTTTGGTGCCCCACTGCCGGTGCAACTGTTGGACTGCAGATTACATAGTCACGTCACGTGAAGTCTTGACATGTGGGACTAGATTTCAGCAAGGCATGAAGGCAGGGGAGTGTACTAAGAGCCGGCTGGTGCAGAGAGAGCACTCAGAATGAGCTCTGAGGCTGGTTACCGGGCGGGCACTGAAGGTCCACAGTGTGTGTGACAGCGTCAAACTACCTGGTCCTGTTTCCTCAGCCTGAGCGGTCCCTTCTTACCCTGACCCCCCTCCTCACTGAGAGACAGGAGCCAGCGTGAGTAAGGACCGCGCAGGCAGAACAGCATGCCCTCTGCTCTACTGGGGCCCCCTGTGGTTAAGACCTGAGAGCATGAGACTGAGACCAGAGGTGAGAGGCGGAGCAAAGGCACTAAGGCAGTCAGAAAAGCAGAGTCTTCTGCAGAGCGGGCAGGACCCCAACCACACCTTGACCTGTACTGCTGCCTGGACCTGTCAGAGAAGACGAGGTCAGAGGACTGGAGGTAAATAGGCGCTGAGCTGGTCAGAGGGAAGCTACCAACCACCCAGGTAATGGGTTGTGTAACTAGTCTCCTGGATGCCCAGGTGGAAGGGGAGGAATTGTTCCCTGTCTTTGCGTGCCCAGCCTTTTACTGCCTCAGATAGTGTTTTTTTTTCCAGCAAATGTGTTCTTCCTAAAATATCAAAATATGATGTTGGGCTGCCGTCTGCCGGTTACATTAGCACTGCCCCCACGTACTAGCTAGCAGCAAGCAGTGGGCGCATAGCTTGTTTCCTTCCTAATCTGTCCAGTGAGACTGTACTGATTGTCGGACCTCGGACGTCACATGAAACCGCATGGGACTGAAAAACATCAAGAAGACCCGTGCTGTACAGTGCTTCAATGCTTCCCTTCCCATGCAGGTGATCAGTGAGAGAGCTTGGGAGACAAGTTCCAGCTAAGCATCCAGGCATTGTGTGAACAGGCTGGAGGACCACTGGGTCTTTATTTGTGTCCTCACATGTGGGGTGAATGAATCTAATGTTACTGTGCTCAGTGTGCTGTACCTGGAAGCTGGAGCAAAGAACACATGGCTGGGAAAGAGGGAAGGTGAATCTGAATAACTGGGTGATGTGCTGTTCTGTTTTACTGGGTGCATGGAATATGTGTTTTTTTTGTTTATTTCATATTGAATTATAGGCAATTTGATATGGTAAGTGTAATGTTTTTTTTCAGAGGCATTTGATTATGGTTGGTACATAGAGGGTTAGGTAGAGGCATGCACAGTAAGGTAGTAGGGTAACTGAATGTTGTGGATGTATAGTGGGAATTGCATGTGGTGTAAGTGCCTGGTGTTAAGAGTAATGAAAAGGACATATAAGTGCAAAACTACAAAATGCCTTGATGTGTAAGAAGATTTTATTATGGCATTATTGCTTGCATAGAAGTTGCTGCTGTGTGCCTCTAAATGTGAATTCACTCAGTCAGCATTGTCAGTGTGTCTGGAGATTAGATGAGACACTTGAACTTCATCACCTTACAGTTACAAATTACAAGCAATGAGGTATGTGTCTCTTAGTATATATTTATAAATATATATATATATATATATATATATATATATATAAATTTCTTACATGATTATTTTTCTTACATGATTCAGATAGGTTATACAATTTTAAACAACTTTCTATTTACTGCTATTATCTAATTTGCTTCATTCTTTTGGTATCATTTGTTGAAGAGCATATCTAGATACTAGCTCATGAGCTTGGAGCTAGCTGCTGATTGGTGGCTGAACTTGTATGCCCATTTTCATTGGCTTACAAATGTGTTCAGCTAGCTCCCAGGAGTGCATTGCTGCTTCTTCAATAAAATAAACCAAGAGAATGAAACAAAATTGATAACAGAAGTAACTTGGGAAGTTGTATAAAAATGTATAGTCTGTCTGAATCATGAAAGAAAACATTTTGGTTTAATGTCCCTTTAACTGGTGTATTGAGACAGTGAAAGTTAAGGGTTACTATTTTATCATGTAACTTTTTTTATTTTACAGAGCCTGTGATTTGTGGTATAAAAGCAACAACCTTTTTTTTTTTTACTAAATGTTTTGAAATTATTATAACAATCAACTTGCCCTTTAGCTGCTTAACTTTCCAGGAAGTCTTTAGAAAGGATGCAACTGATTCAAACTTGTTATATTTGTTATACCTGGAGATGATGTGTGGGGATATGTTCTTGAAGTCAAATTAATATATCAGAACAGTAAGTTTTAGTGTTTTAGTAAATAAACTAAAATAGTTGTCAGGAGTAGCTTTTTAATCAGGAAGGAGGAGTAGGTGCTGTTCAATGGGGTGTGTTTGCAGTATTTAAACAGGTTATGTGCTTTATTGGAAAGTGATGTTTTATTCTGGTCCTCTTAATATTGTGATGTTTGATGAAGCTCATGTGTGTGTATGTGTAGTGTGTGTGTGTGTGGTGTGCTTGCATATGAGTGTGTGTATGTGTGGTGTGCGTGCCTACAAGTGTGAATGTGTGGTGTGTGTATATGTAGTGTACGTGCATCAGAGTATATCTGTGGTGTGTGTGCGTGTGCATATGCGTATGTGTATATATGTAGTGTACCTACATATGAGTGTGTGTGTGTATGGGAGGGCCACTTTGCCTTAAAATGCCCGGGCCTATTTTTGGTCCCAGTCCGGCCCTGATCGCCGCCACCTACATTTATTAACACCTAATCTGCCACCCCCAACGTCGCCTCCACTATTCTAAATTTTGTAATCTTAAAGCCTGTTATTAAAATATTGAATGTAAAATAAAATAAAAATATATTGTAAATAATCCATAGAACATATATATATATATATATATATATATATATATATATATATATATATATACAGTATATATAACAGTATGTTTAATAATTTTAAATATTGTTTTATTCATTGTTTTAAGACTACTAAGTTTTCATGTGCTCTAAACCCAACTGCATTAACTATAAATCTCAAAAACAGATGCACAAAATGCATATTTTCCATTCCTATGCTCTTCACATAGAAAATAAAGTAATTTTTATTATTAAAGGGACGGTGTAGTCAAAATTAGACTTTCATGATTCAGATAGGGCATGCAATTTTAAACAATTTCCAATTTACTTTTATCATCAAATTTGATTTGTTCTCTTGGTACTATATAATGAAAGCCAACCTATGTAGGCAAATATTCTAATTTCTAGGCCCTTGAAGGGCATGCTGACAGTTTTTCACAGCTAGACAGCACTAGTTCATGTGTGTCATATAGACAATATTTTGCTCATTCTTGTGGATTTATTTATGAGTCTAAAATGCAAGTCTGTCAAAAAAACTGAAATAAGGGGACAGTCTGCAGAGGCTTATATACAAAGTAATCACAGAGGTAAAAAGTATATTAATATAAATGTGTTGGTTATGCAAAACTAGGGAATGGGTAATAAAGGTATTACCTATCTTTTTAAATAATACAAATTCTGGAGAAGACTGCCCCTTTATATATATATATATATATATATATATATATATATATATATATATATACATATATACATACATACATACATACATACATATATATATATATATATATATATATATAAATATATTTATATACATATATATATTAAAAAGTTCATGTAAAATACATATCTATACCTATATTTCTATAGGAATAGATATACATTTATAGGTATGTACGCACATATATATAAGAAAATGAACAGGCATAGAAGTTATTCTAGCTTTTTTTCTGTCTCAGCTGAGTGCGTCTCTCTTTTCATATTTATACAAATTGCTCTTAGGTCTCCCTAAGAGTGATGGGGGAAACCAGACATGGGCTCCTTGCACACATGCCCTGAGAGAGATGCAACTGCACCTCACTGATGAGACCCACAGAATTCCAAAATGAACGCCTGGGGTTGTTGCTTCTGTTGCTCAGAGAAGAAATGCCTAGTATTTCAGCGCTGGACTGTCATTGGGCAGGGTCAGACTGATATGCTACAGGATATTTTTTCTCTATGAAAAGGCCTACGGCTAGATTACAAGTTGTGCATTAGGGTAAAAAAGCAGCGTTAAAAGGTCCACTCCTAACGCTGCTTTTTTACGCCCGCTGCTATTACGAGTCTTGCAGGTATAAGTGTCCTGCACACTTGTTTGGCCTTACTGCAAACCGACTTACGTAAAGTTCGTAAAATCTTTTTTCTATGGGACTTCCATAGCGCTGGTATTACGAGTTTGACCTGGAAGGCCAAAAAGTGAGCGGTACACCCTACCTCGTCAAGATTCCTAACACATTTTAAAGTCAGTACTTATGAGTTTTACACTACAACGCTGTAGCATAAACCTCATAACTAAAGTGCTAAAAAGTACACTAACACCCATAAACTACCTATTAACCCCTAAACCGAGGCCCTCCCGCATTTCAAACACTAAAATAAAATGTTTAACCCCTAATTGGATGGGCATTGTCCTTAAAAGGGCATTTAGCTCTATTGCAGACCAAACCCCTAATCTAAAAAATAAACCCACCCAATACACCCTTAAAAAATCCTAACACTAAGCCCTGTACCGGGAGAAGTCTTCATCCAAGCGGCAAGATGTCCTCAATGAAGCCGGCAGAAGTGGTCCTCCAGACGGGCAGAAGTGGTCCTCCAGACGGGCAGAAGTCTTCATCCAGATGGCATCTTCTATCTTCATCCTTCCGACATGGAGCGGCTCCATCTTCAAGAAATCCGGCGCGGGAGCATCCTCTTCAAACGATGACTTCTTCGGAATGAATATCTATTTAAGTGATGTCATCCAAGATGGCGTCCCTTAGATTCCGATTGGCTGATAGAATTCTATCAGCCAATCGGAATTAAAGGGACAGTCTAGTCCAAAAAAAACTTTCATGATTCAGATAGGGCATGTCATTTTAAACATTTTTCCTTTTTTTTTTTTTACTCTTATCAACAATTTTTCTTTGTTCTCTTGGTATTCTTATTTAAAAGCTTAACCTAGGAGGTTCATATGCTAATTTCTTAGACCTTGAAGGCCGCCTCTTAAGAATGCATTTTAACAGGTTTTTCACCACTAGAGGGTGTTAGTTCATGTTTTTCATATAGATAACACTGTGCTCATGCACGCGAAGTTACCTGGGAGCCATCACTGATTGGCTAAACTGCAAGTCTGTCAAAAGAACTGAAATAAAGGGGCAGTTTGCAGAGGCTTAGATACAACATAATTACAGAGGTAAAAAAATATATAAATATAACTGTGTTGGTTATGCAAAACTGGGGAATGGGTATAAAAGGGATTATCTATATTTTAAACCAATAACAATTCTGGTGTAGACTGTCACTTTAATGTAGAAAAAAATCCTATTGGCTGATGCAATCAGCCAATAGAATTGAACTTCAATCCTATTGGCTGATCCAATCCGCCAATTGGATTGAGCTCACATTCTATTGGCTGATTGGAACAGCCAATAGAATGCCAGTTCAATCCTATTGGCTGATTGCATCAGCCAATAGGATTTTTTCTACTTTAATTCTGATTGGCTGATAGAACTCTATAAGTCAATCGGAATCTAAGGGATGCCATCTAGGATGACGTCACTTAAAGAAATATTAATTCCGAAGAAGCCGTCGTTTAAAGAGGATGCTCCGCGCCGGATGTCTTGAAGATGGAGCAGCTCCGCGTCGGAAGGATGAAGATAGAAGATGCCATCTGGATGAAGACTTCTGCCCATCTGAAGGACCACTTCTGCCAGCTTCATTGAGGACATCTTCCCGCTTGGATGAAGACTTCTCCCAGTAAGTGAATCTTTGGGGGTTAGTGTTAGGACTTTTTAAGGGTGTATTGGGTGGGTTTATTTTTAGGTTAGGATTTTGGGCAGCAAGAGAGCTAAATGCCCTTTAAGGGCAATGCCCATCCAAATGCTTTTTTTCAGGGCAATGGGGAGCTTAGGTTTTTTTAGTTAGGGTTTTATTTGGGGGGTTGGTTTTGTGGGTGGTGGGTTTTACTTTTGGGGGGGGGGGTGTTTGTATTTTTTTTTCAGGTAAAAGATCTGATTTCTTTGGGACAATGCCCAGCAAAAGGCCCTTTTAAGGGCTATTGGTAGTTTAGGTTAGGCTAGGGGTTTTTTTTATTTTGAGTGGGCTTTTTTATTTTTTTAGATTAGGTGTAATTAGTTTAAAGATCTGTAATTTGTATTTTATTTTCTGTAATTTAGTGTTTTTTTTTGTGATTTAGCTAATTTAATTTAATTTATTTAATTGTCTTTAATGTAGGGAATTGATTTAATTGTAGTGTAAGGTTAGGTGTTATTGTAACATAGGTTAGGTTTTATTTTACATATACATTTGTATTTATTTTAGCTAAGTAGTTAGTAGTTAATAACTATTTAGTAACTATTCTACCTAGTTAAAATAAATACAAACTTGCCTGTAAAATAAAAATAAACCCTAAGCTAGCTATAATGTAACTATTAGTTATATTGTACAATATAGAAAAAAATCAAGAAATGGTATATAACATATAGTATACAAATAACTATATAATATACAAATCCTCTAGGACCTGGTTTCTCAACAGCCGGGCCATGGCCCAGTATCGGGCCGTGATAGCCCTGCTGGTGGGCCCCGGCCTGTCATGCCCCCACTGCACACTCTTATCCCACTGCACACCAAGGGCAAACTGATACCAATCAAGGTCCCAGGAACACTGTCTCACACTGACCAAAATGTATTACATTTTATGCAAATAAACATGGTAGCCTCCCTGCCCTGCCCCCAACAGGCCCCTCAACCTCCAGAGCCAGGACCTCCAACATTAAGGTCCAGAGAAAGGGTACCCAACCTCCAGGGCCAGACCCCACACTCCATGGCCCTCACAGCGACAGACCCCCGCCAGGGCCCCTCTAAACCCACACTTTTTTTGCTTAGTTACTGATAGGGCAACTGAAAACTCCAGCTTCAGGAATGCACCAGGAGCCGTGGAGATGCCATTTGTGGGCCCCCCTACTTGCTGGTCCCTCAGTGTCCCATTGTCCCAAAAAATATATCAAAATAACATCAGTAAGTGGGTACTAGGTGCTCCAATGTCGAATTCAAACAAAGTCCCACAGGTGAGTAAACTTGATAGAAGGAATGACAGGACGCTCCCTTACTTCAACAACACACGAAGAATCTGGAATATAAGGAAACACAGAAAGGGGCACCAATGGTGCAGATCAGTGATGCTATGTGAGATCTGAGCCGCAGGTCTATACACAGGGTACTCAATTTTACAGAAGGCACTCCGTTATGCCTATAGAAGCAGGCTGGATTTCTACAGAAGACCAGCTAGCTGATCGCTTCCCAGGATGACATCCAGGTCACGCAGGATACAGATCCCCAGCACATAAGATATGAGTATGTCCTAAAAGGAGCTGGTAGCCCTGCTCATGTAGTAATGTCTTTCAGTACATGTGCTATAAATTCTTGTGCTGTCTGATCTAAGTTAACACCATGGTACACAATGGGGCGGAAATTACAATGCTCAAAGGAGCGAACCAAACGGACTGTCAAGGTCACTTCCTGTGATGACATGTAAGCTTTCAAGCAAAGTCTCCTGTATGTATAATATGATTGACGGAGAGCCCCAGAAGACAAACTTCAACTCATAGGCTACGTACAGAAGGTGGAGACAATCTCCCTGGTGATGATTGACCAGATACGACGCTTGGAAGGCGTAGTTATATTGTAGCTAGTTTAGGGTTTATTTTATAGGTATTTAGTATTAAATAGGAATAATTTAGTTAATGATAGGAATTTTATTTAGATTTAGTTAAATTATATTTAAGTTAGGGCGTGTTAGGGTTAGGGTTAGACTTAGATTTAGGGGTTAATACATTTAATATAGTGGCGGCGGCAGATTAGGGGTTAATAAGTGTAGGTAGGTTGCAGCAACATTGGGGGTGGCAGATTAGGGGTTAATAAATATAATGTAGGTGTCAGCGATGTTGGAGGCACCAGATTAGGGGTTAATAAGTATAATTTAGGTGGCGGCGATGACCAGAGTGGCAGATTAGGGGTTAATAAATATAATGTAGGTGTCGGCGATGTCGGGGGCAGCATATTAGGAGTTAAAAAGTGTAAGATTAGGGGTCTTTAGTTCATGTTAGGGTGTTAGGTGTAAACATAAAATGTGTTTCCCCATAGGAATCAAAGGGGCTGCGTTATTGAGTTTTACGCTGCTTTATTGCAGGTGTTTGACTTTTTCTCAGCCGGCTCTCCCCATTGATGTCTATGGGGAAATCATGCATGAGCACGTACGACCAGTGCACCGCTGACTTAAGCAGCGCTGGTATTGGAGTGCGGTAAGGAGCACAATTTTGCTCAATGCTCACTTCTTGCCTTTTAACGCCGGGTTTGTAAAAACCTGTAATACCAGTGCTGCAGGTAAGTGAGCGGTGAGAAAAAAACTGCACGGTAGCACCACACAGCTCATAACGCAAAACTCTTAATCTAGCCGTAAGTGTGCTAAAAGAGTATGCACCCTTGGTGGCAATAAAAATGAACAAATATGAAAGTTATTCTAGCTTGTGTTCTCTCTCAGCTGAGTGCATCTCTCTCTTTTCATATAAATAAATATATATAAATATGTATTTACAATAAAAAGTACATTGCTCTCTTCGTTAGGTTAGCATGCAAGTATTGATGTTAGTTTCTTTTTTTTAATTTGTGCTCTCTGTTGACTTCTATGGGAGAAGAAGTTAACACTGTCGCAATATTTGTTTTGTGCACGTGGGGGTTAATGCTCACCTGCAAACTTTTTACTTTTAACTTGTAAACGAGCACAATCCAATGCGTGCAAAAAGTTGACGTCTAGCTCTCCACTTGTAATCTAGACCTAAGTGTTGTTCCAGTTCAATTAATATTTTCACAGATTCCATTTCATTTTCTAAATTTGACCCCAAAAATGTTTAAAGGGACACTGAACCCAAATTTTTTATTTCGTGATTCAGATAGAGCATGACATTTTAAGCAACTTTCTCATTTACTCCTATTATCAATTTTTCTTCATTCTCTTGGTATCTTTATTTGAAATGCAAGAATGTAAGATTAGATGCCGGCCCATTTTTGGTGAACAACCTGGATTGTTCTTGCTGATTGGTAGATAAATTCTTCCACCAATTAAAAAGTGCTGTCCAGAGTACTGAACTAATAAAAAAAACTTAGATGCCTTCTTTTTCAAATAAAGATAGCAAGAGAAGGAAGAAAAATTGATAATAGGAGTAAATTAAAAAGTTGTTTAAAATTGCATGCTCTATCTGAATCACGAAAGAAAAAATGTGGGTACAGTGTCCCTTTAAGGATTGCCATAATGGAGCTTGGGAAAAGAAAAATCAAATGAGCATTTTTTGTGATGTTTTGTTATTTAGTTCATTGTTTAGAATTTATAGTATCGTAGAGAGGCTCTTGTGTAGAATTTAGTTGCATTTTTTTTGTCTAGATTAGAGAATGGTCTCAGTCTTTTTTTGTATTATACATCAGTCCGAGTCCTTTCTCTGCCTCTTTATCTTGCTTGTTTGCGTGTTGTAGCTGACCTTCTATCTAAAGTTGCTTAGAAACTGCTTGGAGAATAAAATGAGGTGCTTCATCTTGACATGTCCATTATACTTTTTGTAGCATTCAACCTTTTTATTTTATTGCAGTACATTTTAATACCTTTTATTGCAGTATGCTTTTCATTTTGCTCTAAAATAACAAGTTTTCAAAAATCAAAATAATCAGCAGACTCAGAAGGCTAATATCAAAATGAAATGAGAATTGCATGTATAGATAATTGTTAGAAAACATATTTATTGTTTTATTTTTTATATTATTGTTAATTTCATTAATATGCCCTTTTTGTTCATTGTGCTGAAAGTTTAGCAAGGTCTATAGCGATTGAGCTAAACCAACACTGCGTTAGACTAACTGCGCTAAAGCCGAATGTAGCTATGAATATTTAACATTATGTTATTTTTATTTTTATACATTTATTTCTATATAAAGCTGATCATTTTTCTAAAAAAAAAATATTTTTGCTAAAATATATATCTATACCTAAATATCTATCACCTAGATTACAAGTTTTATAGAGGGTGCAAAACGAACGCAACAAAAGTGCAATATGGTTGCGTTGAGCTCCATACCGCACAAAATAAAAGCGCTGCTTTTTTCCCCCCCATAGACATCAATGGGGGGGAGAGTGTTAGAAAAAAAACTAACACCTGCGATCACGGAATGAAAAGCTCCATATGTCTATGGGGAAAAAAAAGTTACGTTTAAACCTAACACCTAACACCCAGACTGCCCCCGACATCGCTGACACCTACATAATTTTATTAACCCCTAAGCTGCCGCTCCCAAAATATCGCCGCCACCAAAATAAATCTATTAACCCCCTAATTTTCCACTACCGATATCGCCGCCACTATAATAAAGTTAGTAACCCGTATTCCCCTGCACCAAAATTCGAATCAGCCAATAGGAATGAGAGCTGCTTAAATCCTATTGGTTGATTTGAACTAATAGGATTTTAGCAGCTCTAATTCCTATTGACTGATTTAAAATTTTCAGTCAATAGGAATGCAATGGTATCCCCAGTATAAAAGGGGTACCTTGCATTTCAATCCTCAGTGTGCGGCGGACAATTGCATGAAGAGGACCTCCACGTCGGATTGATGGACCTCCGCCTGGACCTCCGCCTTGGACCTCCGCCTTGGACCTCCGCCTTGACCTCCACCTCTGCGCAACGACCGATCCACCTCCGCAGGGATGAAGAAGATGGAGCCACCTGGATGAAGATGGAGCCGCTGGGATGAAGATCTTTCAAGCCGGACTTCAGTAACTGTGAGTACCTAAAGAGGGGTTAGTGTTAGGTTTTTATTCCAAATTCTTTTTATTAGAGGAAAATTTAGAATGTGTACATGTACGCACAAGCGTATAAGAATACGAAGAAAATAATCACAACTATTTGACAATATCTGGTAAACTGAGTGGAATCGTAAACAGTCACCTAGATGACAAAAATGGAGTTGTCAATCAAACGAGATAATGAGTAAAACTAAGAAACAAATAAGGGGGGGAGGGAAACAAAAACAAAAGAAAAATAAATAACTGAATTAAAAAAATAAACTGCTCCAGTGCAAAAACGCTTCTCTGCAGCGCAATGTCTCCACTCCAGTAGCCAAGAGAAATAAGATGAATATAGAGCCGATGAGGGCCTATAAGCTATTAAACTAGTTTCTGATATTGGTCCCACATATTTTGTGCAATGATGAAGTGGTCCCTGGTATCTAGCCTAAATGATCTATATTCCTCCAATTCTAGAAGGTCTGAGACTTTTGACTTCCATTGTGGTAGGTTAGGGGGGTCTGGGGATTTCCAATTTTTAGCAATGAGGGATTTGGCACTATTTGTAAAGATGCGGAACAAGATAATGTGAGCCTTGGAGGGGAGTTTGATGTTTTTATTTAATAGGAATAGTAATGGATCTAGAGGTAGTGTCATCCGGAACATTTTTTCAATTTCCGAGAGAATGGATCTCCACAGAGAGTTGATACAGCTACACCACCACCACATATGGCCCATACCGCTGCCTACATGGCCGCAGCGCCAGCAGCGGTTACTAGATGAGGGAAATAATGTGTGGAGGCGCCTTGGGGTGAGGTACCAGTGGTGGAGTATTTTATAATTCAATTCCAGGAGATTAGCGGAGGAGGATGACGTTTTAGTATTAATAAACATATAAGAAGCCATCTGTGGAAGGATGATAACTCCCAACTCTCTCTCCCAGGATTCTATGGAGGTGGGTAGATTACCAGGGGGGGGTTGGGTCAAAATGGAGTATATTTTAGAAAGAGTGTGGCTATGTGGTTGGGAGGATGATAGTAATTTTTCTATATTGGTCCGAGATCTAAGGAGGTTGTGTTGTTGATTGTGCGAGGATATGTAATGAGAAACTCTCCTATAGGTGAACCAATTTTTAGCCCAGGTGTGACCTAAATCTGTTAATTGGGTCATTGAGAGTAAATGTTCGTTATTCGTTAGGTGATAAAGGGCAATGTCAAGGGGGGGCTTAGGGTCGTCCCAGCGAATTCCGAGGTCAGTCAATGAGAACTCGGGGTTATGCATCAGGGAGGTCAGGGGGGAGGGTCTAGAGGAGAGGTATGGATTTATTTTATTAATCTTTTCCCACTGAGTCAAGGTCTCTTTGGTGATTGGATTATCTAAACCGCCAATCCGCTCCTGTCCCCCCGGGGACCAACAGGTCGTTTGTAAATTTAGACTAGGGTTGAGGTGTTCCTCCAAAGCAATCCACCTTTTCTGGGATTTATGCAGTCTCCAGTCAAGAATTCTTTGAATGTAGATTGCGTACTCGTAGAGGTGGAGATCTGGCACTCCCAGACCCCCATGGATGCGGGGGAGCAGCATAGTTTTCATGTTTATTCTTGAATGTTTGCCTCCCCAAATAAAGGAGTTGAATAAAGATTGAATGCGGGAGAGGAACTTCGGGGGGAGGGGGACAGGGAGGGCCAGCAAAAGGTATAGGAGTCTGGGGAAGGCTGTCATCTTAATGGCATTGATCCTCCCGATCCAGGAGAGGTGTCTAGAGTGCCAAGAGGAAAGTTCCCTTTCCAGGGACAACTTGAAGGGGGCAAAGTTTAGAGTGTAAATCTCGTCTAGTTCATCAGTCAAGTAGGTACCCAAATATTTAAGAGAGGTTCTGCATTGGCGAAAAGGGCAAGAAGATTTGATTTGCTGTGCTATAGTGGGTGGTAAGGATACACTCAGATATTCAGATTTCGAGTGGTTAATGAGGAAATTGGATAGGTTATTAAATAGGGTTAGTTCCTCCAAGAGAGGAGGAATGGAGGTGTCGGGAGCTGTGAGTGTAAACAGGACATCGTCCGCGAAAAGGGACAGTTTGTAAGTTTCATCCCCAATCTCTATTCCCCGAATCTCTGTATTCTGACGGACTCTGGTGGCAAAAGTCTCCAAGAGGCAGACAAATAGCAGGGGGGACAGGGGGCACCCCTGTCTAGTGCCATTAGTTATCGGAAAGGGGGAGGAGAGAATGCCGTTCACTGAAATTTTTGCGCTTGGATCGTTATATAATGCAAAAATTCTATGGAGCATAAATTTACCAATGCCTAGGGTTTGGAGGGTGGCCTTGAGATATGACCAGCTAACCCGGTCAAAGGCCTTCTCCGCGTCAGTAGATAAAAATATGGTGGGAAGGCCTTGTTTCTTGGAGTGCCAGAGGAGGTGGAGGTTGCGCACTGTGTTATCCCTCGCTTCCCTAGAAGGGACAAAGCCGACCTGGTCGTAATGGATTAAGCAAGGGAGATAACGGTTTAATCTGATGGACAGAATTTTGGCAAAGATTTTAATGTCTGCGTTTAATAGGGATATTTGTCTATAATTAGTAATGAGATCAGGGGATTTATTTGGTTTCGGGATGACCGAAATATGTGCTTGGAGTGACTGGGGGGGGAAGGATGTGTTGTTGTCAATGTCAGAGAAATGAGAAAGGAGAGGAGGGGCTAGGGTGTCACAGAATTTAGAATAGTATGCATGTCCAAATCCATCTGGGCCCGGGGCCTTTCCGGAGGGGAAAGAGCGGATGGCCGCTTGTATCTCCTTTAATGTAATGGGGGATTCCAAGTCCGACATCTGTTCAGAAGTCAAGGAAGGTAACTTGAGGGAGGAGAGATAATCCGCGATGGCTGAGGGGGCAGGTGGGGCCTTAGTCTGTTGTAAGTTGTAAAGTCCCTCGTAATAAGATCTAAAGCTATTGGCTATGTCGGAAGATGAGGACCATATCTTCCCCCCGTCATCCCTTATTGACATGATATATTTTTTAGAAGATCTATTACGTAGCATTCTTGCTAGTAGTCTGCCCTGCTTATTACCCCCTTCGTAAAATCTCCTTTTAAGAAAGAGGGCCCTACGTTTGGCCTCCCTGCCTAGGAGAAGGTCAAGCTGTTTTTGTTTGTGTTGAATATGTTCTATGAGCGAATGGTCTTTGGGGAAACGTTTATGAGAATCTTGGAGTTTACTTAATTCTTCCAAAAGGTTACTAAGTACAAGGGAGTTCTGCCTATTCCTAGCTGCTTTAAGAGCTATGATGTCGCCCCTAATGACGCACTTATGCGCCTCCCATAAATGGAGAGGGGAGATCTCAGGGGTGGTGTTTAGTCTAAAATATGTCTCTAATTTGTCTTGTATTTGCAATGTAGCCATGGGGTCGGTCAATAGAGATTCGTCTAATTTCCAGGAGCGGTCGTGTTTCTGAGATGTGGGCCATTGTAGTGAGCAAGTAATCATGGCATGGTCAGACCAAGTTATAGGGGAAATGTTGACTGATTGGACTAGTGCTAAACTAGTGACGTCTATCATAAGATAGTCAATACGTGAATAATTTTGATGGGGGTAAGAGTAAAACGTATAATCTCTGTCTTGTGGGTGATAGATTCTCCATGTGTCGTGAATATTCAGTTTTGACAGCGAGGTCTGGATAGATTTAAGCGTTTTCGGGGGGTAGAAGAGGTACCAGAGGAACAGTCAACACTAGGGTCAAAAGCTATATTGAAGTCACCCCCGACTAATAGGCTTCCCTTAGTGAGTTCAGATATGGTTTTGCAGGACTGTAGGAAAAACTGTGTCGGGGTATTGTTAGGGGCATAGAGGTTGGCAATGGTGACGACCTTATGGAATAGCCGTCCAGTGATAACCAACAGTCTACCCTCACGATCCCTATGGATGCTAGTTAGAGAGAAAGGAATCTGTTTCCTGATTAGAATTCCCACCCCGTTGCGTTTCGTGGTGTGGGAAGATAGGAATACCTGGCCATATTTCCTAAGGGACTGTAAGGGTTCTCTCCCTTTTTTAAAGTGGGTCTCCTGAAAAAGAATGATGTCGTATTTAAGTCTATGAAAGTCCCTCATGGCCCTGGATCGTTTTTGGGGTATGTTAAGCCCCTTGACATTATGAGAAATAATTTGGATTGATTTAGGATTATTATCCATGGTTATAATTACGGAGAGAAACTAGGGTTATGTGTAAGAGACCCAACTGTAGTGGAATATGTTTGCGATGTGGGTATTGGGTTCTGGGCATAGGAGGTCTGGGAAACCCGAGTGAGAGAAAGTCTAGTAGGTAAACGGGCATTGAGTGAGGGAGTGTGTGGTGTGTGTCGTTACCTGAAACCCACAGAAACCCAGTATAGAGGAGGAGACAATAGGCGAGTGAACTGGTAAGAAGACTCTGGAAGACTCCCGGCAAGGAGACACCGCACGGAGCAGCATAACTGGAGCATCTTGAACTGGAATAAACACAATAAATGGTGAAATTTTTTTTAGAGCAAAATAGATTCAACATATATAGAACAAAACAAACATTAACTGTTAAATCAATGCAACATTGAGAAAAACAGACAAGTGATTCTGTGGACACCATCCAGGGGGGTGGAATGATGTCGGGGAACCTTTGAGGATAGTAATCTGATACCGTCATACAATATGGCATATTTAGAAAAAATGAACATGACTCAAGTGGGTTGAGTAATAAACTAGAATTGCAACTACAATTTAAAAAAACAACAAAAATGAAGATCCACTGTCATGTGTTGGTACTGTTCCACTGTAATACATGACTATTATAGGACTCCTTGGGCACTACAGGAATATCTCAGAATGGTGAGGAGATAAGGGTATAATAGGATAGGACCAAAAACTTATGGTAACAACAAGGGTCAATTACAGGAGGGGTGCATCCCAAAGATTGTTGAAAGATAGTTTGCGTAATGAGATTGTCGGGGGTCCTTCTAAGTGGGCCCTTAAGGGATAAAATATCATAACAGTTAAGGTGAGATGGGGGCCAGCCATGTCTCTGAAGTATCTGAAGGTGTAGAATTTCAGGGATCTGGGGATGTGGGTTGAGGATTTGTCTTGCGTCTCTTAGAGGCAGCTTTTGACCAAGTTGTTCTCTGATCTCTGGGTGTTTCGTCTTCTTGTCGAGAGTTGCCGGCTGGGACTGTCAGAATTTTTTCTGGTGGGGGTTCGAAGGTGAGGTTCAACTTATTAGATATATAGTCCAGATCATTGAAATTTTTGTAGATCAGTTGGGAGCCGTTGTGGGAGATATTTAGACTAAATGGAAAACCCCAACGGTACCTGATATTGTTTTCCTGAAGAATTTTGGTGATGTAGCGGACCTCTCTTCTCCGTTGAATGGTCTGGGGGCATAGGTCTTGAAAGACTTGTAGAGAGTGGGAGCGGAATTGTATCGACCGCCTGGTTCTTGCTGCCTGCCAGATTTCTTCTTTAATGGTGAATTTTAGAAACCTGAGAATGACATCCCTAGGTGGAGCGGGGGGTCTGGCTGGGGGCCTCAACGCCCTATGTACTCTCTCAATGTCGTCATGTGAAAGGGCCGGAGCTTGAGGGAGAAGAGAGTGGAAAAATTCTGTGACATAGGCTCTGAGTTGGTCTTGTGGAATCTCCTCAGGGATGCCCCTGAGGCGAAGATTATTTCTTCTGCCTCGATTTTCGAGGTCTTCAATCTTATCATTAAGGGTTTGGATCATAGAGTCATGGATGTTTAATTGCTGTGAGTTGGAGCTGACCAAATTGTTAAGGTGGTCCTGGCCTTCTTCAATAAATTCCATCCTAGTCCCCATATCATTGAGGTCTTTTTTGAGGTCTTTGATTTCGTCTTTGATAAGTTTCTTTAAAGACTCAATATCCGATTTAGAGGGGAGACTTGCGATTTGAGACTGTAGTGATTGGAGTGGGTTTTGGAGGTCAGAGGGGCTAGGTGTAATGGGCGGTGGGTCGTGGGTCAGCATAGTATCGGAGATGACCGGATCTTGTGGGTGAAAAAATGAAGACACGGAGGGTCCTAGAGATTGGGGCTTTAGATGCTTGTCAGGCTTGTTACCTTTCCTATTGGCCATAGTTATGTAGTCTGTATATATAGTATTTGCAGAGGCCCCTGTAGTTCTGTTTGCTTGTAAGTGTGTAGTCCAGAATATAAATCTAATTATGAAACAGGCCCTAGGGGGCAGCAAGTGGCCAGTATCAGGCCGCAAAAAGGCCAACTAAAGTGATAGTCAAAGTAGGCCAAGAGACCTCCGGCCCCTCTGGGTCTTAAAGTTGAGGGAATTGTGCAATAGTCCTGAGCACTACCACAAATAACACAGCCTTGTTAATATATAGCTCCTTTGGGGTAATTTATGCCACCAGTGGCCGGGTAATTAATTGTTGTGGGGACCGGCTTATAAGGATTATCAGCAGTGGTGGATTTACTCAAAAACCCCAGGCCTGGCCCATCCTCGGTGAGTGCATTTACTGGTGTGCAGTCCTTGAAGTGCACATATGTAGCGTGGATAAGTGCCCTCGACCCCCACCCTTTGATTTTATTGGGGCCAGAAAGCGAGTCTTACCCCATTCGGGACCATAAGGTGATTTGCTGCATGAAGGGCCCCAGGACAGGATCAGAGGCTGGCTGGAGATCCCACGTGTGAACGCTGTGAGCCAGCGGCTGCTGTCAGTTGAAACCGGGAATCGGCAGCAAGGTCTCGCAGTGGCTCCTGTCAGAGATCGAGCTGTTTGGAGAGCAGAGGGCAGAAGGGCGGTAGTTGTATTTCGGCCCCAGCAACCTCAGCCAGCGGTGCTCCGTAGAATGTGGTGAGTTGGTTGTGCGGCAAAATGGCGGCCGTGATCGCGGCTCTATTGAATCCCAGAGGCAGCTCTTTTAGCCGAAAGTTTTCTAGGAGGTAGCCCTAGAAGTTAGCCGTTCATCCATGTGGTTTGAGAGGAACAGTGGGTAGCTTGGATGCCAACTTAAAGGCTCAGAGGGTCCCGACAGCTCCGGAGCTCACTCAGCAAGCGTCCATGCACCAGCACGGCGTAGCTCCGCCCCCTAGTGTTAGGTTTTTTAAGATTTTCTTGGGTGGGTTTTTTTTTTAGATTAGGGTTTGAGCTTGTCTTAAAAGAGCTAAATGCAGTTTTAAGGGCAATGCCCGTACATATACCCTTTTCAGGGCAATGGGTAGATTAGTTGGGTTTTTTTAAAAGTAAGGTTTTTTATTTTGGGGGTTGGTTGGGTGGTGGGTTTTACTGTTTTTTTACAGGGAAAAGAGCTGATTTATTTAGCGCAATGCCCCACAAAAGGACCTTTTAAGGGCTATTGGTAGATTATTGTAGGCTAAGGTTTTTTTATTTTGGGGGGCTTTTTTATTTTGATAGGGCTATTAGATTAGGTGTGATTGTTTTTATTTTGGATAATTTTGTTTGTAATTTTTTATAATTTAGTATTTTTAATTTTTTGTAACTGTAGATTTTTTTTAGTAGTGTTTTTAATGAGTAATTTAATTTATTTAATTGATAGTTATTTTAATTTTAGTCTAATAGTAATGTTAGTTTAATTTATAGTTTAAACTTTTTTTTTAATTTCCCAGGTAAGTTTTTATTTATTTTAAGATAGGACTCTTGTAGTTTTAATTTAAAGTTAAGGGGTTGTTAGGTTTAGGGGTTAATAGTTTAATTTAGTTTTTGGCGATGTGGGGGGCTGGCAGTTTAGGGTTTAAAAGGTTTATTTAGTGGTAGTTATGTGGGAGGCCAGAGATTTAGGTGTTAATAGCTTTATTTAGTGTCAGTGATGTTGGGGAGCGGTGGAATAGGGGTAAATATCTTTATTATAGTGTTGGGAATGTTAGGGTGCTGGGGAATAGAGGTTAATAACTTTAGTATAGTGGTGACGGTGTCAGGGGGTGGCGGAATAAGGGTTAATAAATTTTATTAGTGGCGGCAATGTCGGGAGCGGCAGATTAGGGGTTTAATATAGTGTTTGCGATGTGGGAGGACCTCGGTTTAGGGGTTAATAGGTAGTTTATCGGTGTTAGTGTACTTTGTAACAGTTTAGTTAAGAGTTTTGTGTAACAGTTTTGTTGCGTAAAACTCATAACTACTGCTCTCAGATTGTGGAACGGATCATGTCAGTATAGGGTGTAACGCAAGTTTTTTTTTTAGCCTCACCGCAAAACTCGTAATGGCAGCGCTATGGGAATCCCATGAAAAAACTTCATTTTTTTTTTAGTGCGGGACTGACGTTGCGTTACAGGCTGAAATGCTTGAGGTACAGCTATACCGACAAGACTCGTAATGGCTGCGTTGCTGTTTTAACTCTGAAATGGCTATGTTTTTCAGTGTTAAAACACGAATGCAAAACTCGTAATCTAGGTTATATGAATATCTACAGGTATATATATATATATATAATATAAAGATATAAAGATATTTATTTAGAAATAAATATTTAAAAATACGTACATTTTCTTTTAATTGAAGAACATTGGAATGTTAAATATTTCCACTAAAAATACAGTAAAACACATTACAATATATTAAAAATGAATAAAAATGTTTTTTCATGTCTAAAATGCCCTGACTACAAAAGCCTGTTTAAATATCCAAAGGTCACAGATTCAAATCCCCGGCAGGGCTGACTCAGCCCTTCATCCTTCCTTCATCCTTCCGAGGTTGATAAAATGAGTACCATTATATTGGGTAATAATAACAACTATCACTGTTCAGCTGCCAATTTGGTTAATTCCGAGAGCGAGCGCTGAAAAAGCGCTTTGAGTCCCACTGGGAGAAAGGCGCTATATTAACACTAGTTATTATTATTATATAAGTATATGTATGTATGTAAATATACACATATAAACAAATAAATACACATGTATATACATTGAATCCTTATAGTCCAATCACACAGACGTTTTGCAATGACACATTCCTGTGAGGTCTATTTAAAAATCAGTCTGGCACCAGTGTCAGCACACTTGTATCCTGAATCATGGCGTTTTCAGCCATTGGGGGATATTTATCAAAGCCTCAAATATGCTTCATTCACCAGCACCAATACGCAGACCTAAATACAATCTCCATATTTATAAAAAAGCTGGCAAAAAACACGCGCACCAAGTACTGGGCGATGCACATCGTATAACTAACAGTCATCGATCTCGCATCTATTTTCCCAACTTTATTTATACCCTGTCACTAAACGCCGCCACTATACTAAAATGTTTAACCCCAATCCCGCCACTTCCGGACCCCGCCGCAACCTTAATAAAGTCATTAACCCCTATCCTGCTGCTCCCAGACCCTGCCGCAACCTAAATAAATGTATTAACCCCCTAAACCTCTGGCCTCCCACATCACTACCACTAACTAAACATGTTAACCCCTAAACCACCAGCCCCCCACATCACCATAGACTAAATTAAGCAATTAACCCCTAAACCTAACAAATCGCTAACTTTAAATTAAAATTACAACTATCTTAAAATAAATTTAAACTTACTTGTAGAATTAAAATAAACTATTTTTAAACTATTAATTAACCTAACCTAACTATTATACTACAATCAAATTAAACTACCAATAAAATTAACTAAATTACATATTAAAAAACCCTAACCCTACTCAAATGATTTAAATCTACTATTAAACATTATTACAAATTACTAAATTACCCAAAAAAATAAACACTAACCGCTAGATTTAGAGTTTTCCAGCCAAAGGGGTGCGTTAGCTACAAGTGTTTTTTTCCCCAGCACCTTTTAAACAATGCAGATATTTAGAGTTCTCTGAAGGGCTGCGTTAGGCTCCAAAAAGGGAGCGTAGAGCATAATTTACCGCCACTTCAACTCTAAATACAAGCGTTGCTTACGGACGCGGCCAGCTTAAAAAATGTGCTCGTGCATGATTCCCCCATAAGAAACAATGGGGCAGTTTGAGCTGAAAATAAACCTAACACCTGCAAAAAAGCAGCGTTCAGCTCCTAACGCAGCCCCATTGTTTCCTATGGGGAAACACTTCCTAAGTCTGCACCTAACACCCTAACATGTACCCCGAGTCTAAACACCACTAACCTTACACTTATTAACCCCTAATCTGCCGACCCCGCTATTGCTGACCCCTGCATTTTATTATTAACCCCTAATCTGCCGCTCCATACACCGCCACAACCTACATTATAGCTATGTACCCCTAATCTGCTGCCCCTAACATCGCCGACCCCTATATTATATTTATTATCCCTAATCTGCCGCCCCCAACATCGCCGCTACTTACCTACACTTATTAACCCCTAATCTGCCGACCGGACCTCGCCGCCACTATAATAAATGTATTAACCCCTAAACCGCCGCACTCCTGCCTCAAAAACCCTATAATAAATAGTATTAACCCCTAATCTGCCCTCCCTAACATCGCCGACACCTAACTTAAAGTATTAACCCCTAATCTGCCGACCGGACCTCGCCGCTACTCTAATAAATGTATTAACTCCTAAAGCTAAGTCTAACCCTAACCCTAACCCCCCCTTAAGTTAAATATAATTTAAATCTAACAAAATAAAATAAATCTTATTAAATAAATTAATCCTATTTAAAGCTAAATACTTACCTGTAAAATAAACCCTAATATAGCTACAATATACCGAATAATTATATTGTAGCTATTTTAGGATTTATATTTATTTTACAGGCAACTTTGTATTTATTTTAACTAGGTACAATAGCTATTAAATAGTTATTTACTATTTAATAGCTACCTAGTTAAAATAATTACAAAATTACCTGTAAAATAAATGCTAACTTAAGTTACAATTAAACCTAACACTACACTATCAATAAATTAATTAACTAAACTACCTACAATTATCTACAATTAAATCAACTAAACTAAATTACAAAAAACAAACAAACACTAAATTACAAAAAATAAAAAAAGATTACAAGAATTTTAAACTAATTACACCTACTCTAAGCCCCCTAAAAAAAATAACAAAGCCCCCCAAAATAAAAAAATGTGCTACCCTATTCTAAAATAAAAAGTTAACAGCTCTTTTACCTTACCAGCCCTTAAAAGGGCCTTTTGTGTGGGGCATGCCCCAAAGTCATCAGCTCTTTTGCATTTTAAAAAAACATACAATAACCCCCCCCAACATTACAACCCACCACCCACATACCCCTAATCTAACCCAAACCCCCCTTAAAAAACCTAACACTAAGCCCCTGAAGATCTCCCTACCTTATCTTCACCACGCCGGGTATCACCGATCCATCCAGAAGAGGGTCAGAAGTCTTCATCCTATCCAGCCTGAAGAGGTCCTCCAGAGGGTCCGAAGTCTTCATCCTATCCGGCAAGAAGAGGACATCCGGACTGGTAGACATATTCATCCAGGTGGCATCTTCTATCTTCATCCATCCGGCGCGGAGCGGGACCATCTTGAAGCAGCTGACGCGGATCCATCCTCTTCTTCCGGCGACTCCCGAAGAATGAAGGTTCCTTTAAGTGACGTCATCCAAGATGGCGTCCCTCGAATTCCGATTGGCTGATAGGATTCTATCAGACAATCGGAATTAAGGTAGGAAAAATCTGATGGCGTCCCTCGAATTCCGATTGGCTGATAGGATTCTATCAGACAATCGGAATTAAGGTAGGAAAAATCTGATTGGTTGATTGAATCAGCCAATCAAATTCAAGTTCAATCCGATTGTCATTCTATAGGGTTTTTGAGGCGGGAGTGAGGCGGTTTAGGGGTTAATACATTTATTATAGTGGCAGCGAGGTCCGGTCGGCAGATTAGGGGTTAATAAGTGTAGGTAGGTAGCGGCAACATGGGGGGGCAGATTAGGGGTTAATAAATATTATGTAGGTGTCGGCGATGTTAGGGGCAGCAGATTAGGGGTACATAGGGATAATGTAGGTTGCAGCGGTGTGCGGTCGGCAGATTAGGGGTTAAAAAATTTAATTATAGTGGCGGTGATGTGGGGGGACCTCGGTTTAGGGGTGCATAGGTAGTTTATGGGTGTTAGTGTAATTTAGAGCACAGTAGTTAAGAGCTTTATGAACCGGCGTTAGCCCATAAAGCTCTTAACTCCTGACTTTTTTTCTGCGGCTGGAGTCTTGTCGTTAGAGTTCTAACACTCACTTCAGCCAAGACTCTAAATACCAGTGCTAGAAAGATCCCATTGAAAAGATAGGATACGCAATTGACGTAAGGGGATCTGCGGTATAGAAAAGTTGCGGCTGGAAAGTGAGTGTTAGACCCTTTCCTGACTGTCTCTAAATACCAGCGGGCGGCCAAAACAGGACCCCTTAACGCTGGTTTGGACGGCTAATGCAAAACTCTAAATCTAGGTGTAAGTTACAAAAAAATAAAAAACACTAAATTACGGAAAAAAAACACATGATCAAAAATAAAAAAGAATTACACCTAATCTAATAGCCCTATCAAAATAACCCCCCCCCCAAAAAAAAAATACCCCCCTAGCCTACAATAAACTATCAATTCCCCAAAGAAATCAGCTCTTTTACCTGTAAAAAAAATTCAAACACCCGCCAACAGTAAAACCCACCACCCAACCAACCAACCCCCCCCCCAAATAAAATAACCTATCTAAAATAACCTAAGCTCCCCATTGCCCTGAACCATAGCTATGGGCATTGCCCTTAAAAGGGCATTTAGCTCTTTTACCTGCCCAGACCCTAATATAAAAATACAACCCACCCAAAAAGCCCTTAAATAAACCTAACACTAACCCCTGATGATCCACTTACAGTTATTGAAGTCCCGCTTGAAGGATCCATCCAGCCTGCAAGAAGTCTTCATCCGGGTGGCCTCTTCCTTCTTCATCCAGCTGGAAAAGTCCTCATCTAGGCAAGAAGTCTTCATCCAGACGGCATCTTCTATCTTCATCCATCCGGTGCGGAGCGGCAACCATCCTGAAGACATCAGGCGCGGAGCTCCTCTTTATACGGTTTCTGCCGTAAACTGGAACTTAAATGCAAGTAATGTCATCCAAGATGGCGTCCCTTGATACCTATTGGCTGAAAGGTTCCAATCCGCCAATAGGATTAGAGCTGCTAAAATCCTATTGGCTGTTCCAGTTATATTATTTGGGGGGGTTGGTTGTGGGGGTAGTGGGTTTTACTATTGGGGGGTGTTTGTATTTTTTTTACAGGTAAAAGAGCTGATTTCTTTGGGCCAATGATCCACAAAAAGCCATTTTAAGGGCTATTGATAGTTCATTGTAGGCTAGGATTTTTTAATTTGGGGGGGGGCTTTTTATTTTGATAGGGCTATTAGATTAGGTTTAATTTATTTTATGTTTGATAATGTGTTTTTTCCCCCCCGTAATTTAGTGTTTTTTATTTTTTGTAACTTAGCGTTTTTTTTTTTTGCTTATTTAGTCATTTGTAATAATGTTTAATAGTATTTTTAAATAATTTGAGAAGGGTTAGGGTTTTTAATATGTAATTTAGTTATTTTAATTGGTAGTTTAATTTAATTGTAGTATAATAGTTAGGGTAGGTTAATTAATAAAAAAAAGTTTATTTTAATTCTACAGGTAAGTTTAAATTTATTTTAAGATAGGGATGTTGTAATTTTAATTTAAAGTTAGCAGCTTGTTGGGTTTAGAGGTTAATAGCTTAATTTAGTTTATGGCGATGTGGGGGGCTGGCAGTTTAGGGGTTGGTTTAGTTATTGGTAGTGATGTGGGAGGCCAGAAGTTTAGGGGTTAATACATTTATTTAGTAGCAGCGGGGTCCGGGAGCGGCAGGATAGGGGTTAATAACTTTATTTAAGTTGCGGCGGGGGCCGGGAGTGTCAGAATAGGGGTTAATAACATTATGTAGGTGGCGGCGATGTCGGGGCGGCAGATTAGGGGCGTTTAGACTTTGGGCTTATGTTACGGTGTTAAGTGTAAACGTTACTTGTTTTCAAATCAATGGGATATCTGGCAGCATCTAACATAAGCTTTCGGTGCTTTCAGACTGGTGGTGGATTGAAAAACAGGTACGCTGGGCCGGAATAGCCGAAAGCATACCTGTTGAAAATTTGATAAATGGAAAGGGGTCAAATAGAGCCAAATGTGTATTCGCAATGACGTAAGTATCGATCTGTGTCGGATTGAGACCAGCGGATCATATTTTACATCACAAATGTCAACTTTTGCTGGTCTGTAGGCTTGATAAATATCCCCCATTATGTTCTAAACAGTTAGGTAAATATCTGGTCTCTTTACATCATGCTTTTATGCAGAGTATAATTTGTGGTCTCTTTGTATTGAGTTATGATGTAGATATAGATAAAACTATGTTTGAATGCTTAGTTACAACTGTGTAATGATTGATATGCTTTGATACTAAGGGGCATATTTATTAAAGGTATTGAGGACCTGATCCGACAGTGCGGATCAGGTCCGCAAGACCTCGCTGAATGCGGAGAACAATACGCTCTCCGCATTTAACATTGCACCAGCAGCTCACAAGAGCTGCTGGTGCAACGCCGCCCCCTGGTCTTTAGACCGCTGCTTCATAACTGGTGTTTCTGGTGAGTCTGAAGACTCACCAGAAACACGCAGGGCCAGACTGGGAAATCAGACCAAGCCCTGGAAATTTGTATAGACCGGCCCAGCCACGCCCCCTCCAACCCAGCCACACCCTCTCCAGTCCAGCCCATACACATTCTGAAACTTGCCAGAAATAATGCTGCAGTGCTCCCCTCCCTCACATAAACCTCCCAGACCCCTTCAGTGCTAAAACATGGCTGCAATTAATGACACAGAGGTCCCCTTCAGGGATGACTTGTTTAAACTATGGAGGCAAAAAATGACTAAACATTCCTTACAAAAGCCTTTGTAAATATGGCCTCCCTCACGTCAGCTACACTGACACCTGCAAACTTGGTCTTTGATATATATAAAAAATGTGTGTGTGTGTATATATATATTAAAATCACAAAAGTAATGCATTGAGCAATGATACTTTTTTATTGGACTAACTATATATTATAAATGTATAGTTAGTCCAATAAAAAAGTATCATTGCTTAATGCAATACTTTTGTGATTTCGAGATAGATATATATATATATATATATATATATATACACACACACTGTTTATATTTATTTATATATATATATTAGGGTTGCACCGATATAATTTTTTTATGACTGAGTACAAGTACCGATACTTGTTTTCAAATACTCGCCGATACTAATTACCGATACTTTTTTTTTAATGTCATGTGACAGTTTACCAAGCACAATACAGACTAATGATTTAAGATTCTTTCTTTATAATTATAAAGGACTGTAATTCAAAAGACATTATGAAATAATAAAACAGATTTATTTGTCAAAAGTTTACTGAACATGTTTATAAATAAAAAATATTACAATAAAATATTAAATTTAAAGGGGTGATGCAATTGGGTTGTAGGACTGTTATATAACATCAATCTGACATTTGTATGGAGGTTCGACTCTAAGTTGAACAGTCTTTCACTTTCCACCATACTGCATGGGGCAGAAAGATATTTTTGGGCCATTTTAGCCAGAGCTGTAAATTTGTTTATTAACTGCCCAGTACTTCAGGGGTTTGTCTGAATGAGGTACAGTGATCTCTACTACAATAATACAAATAACAGCAATTTGTATTGGCAGAACAGAACAGTAGTAAACAATTTTTAGTTTAGTCTCCACTCCAGTTTAAAATGAAATGAGAAAATGCAGTTTGAAAAAACGCCACAAGGTAGCTTATGGGTAGGAAGTGGAGGTATTGGCAGGGCCGCCATCAGG